>NC_059204.1:6587877-6655377 GCF_020615455.1 Coregonus clupeaformis | reverse complement strand
GCTGGGTTACCAAATAACCCAACATGTGTTCTGTCCACTATTTAACCAGCGCTGGGTTACCAAATAACCCAACATGTGTTCTGTCCACTATTTAACCAGCGCTGGGTTACCAAATAACCCAACATGTAGCTCAGTTGATAGAGCATGGTGTTTGCAACGCCAGGGTTGTGGGTTCGATAAAATAATGTATGCGCTAACTGTAAGTCGCTCTGGATAAGAGCGTCTGCTAAATGACTAAAATGTAAAATGTAAATGTAATGTGTTCTGTCCACTATTTAACCAGTGCTGGGTTACCAAATAACCCAAATTGAGTTTTTAGCCCATCATTTCTTTGTGTGTGTAGCTATGTAGCTGATCTGTGTATGAACCCTAAAACGTTTGGTATAAATATTAGTTCAGAACAGTGGTTTTAATTGTTCGACGATGCTTCCACTCGTTAATCCCCAAGAAATTGCAGAAAAACGACTGAGTGAAGGAAATGCGACTGTTACAAGTCAAACTGCCATTATGGAATGGAAGCCCTGCTACAGTAGCGTACTACTCATTAACATTACATTTACGTCATTTAGCAGACGCTCTTATCCAGAGCGACTTACAGTTAAGTGAGTGCATACATTTTCATACTGCCCCCCCCGTGGGAATCGAACCCACAACCCTGGCATTGCAAACGCCATGCTCTACCAACTGAGCTACATCCCTGCCGGCCATTCCCTCCCCTACCCTGGACAACGCTGGCCAATTGTGCGCCGCCCCATGGGCTGCCGGCTACGACAGAGTCTGGATTCGAACCAGGATCTCTAGAGGCACAGCTAGCACTGCGATGCAGTGCCTTACACCACTGCGCCACTCGGGAGACTACTCCACATTGAACCACAGATAGTGCTGAGTGATTAACCGAAATGTTGGTTATTTTTGATCAACATCAATTAGTTGAAATCGAAAACCATCATTATTAAAAAAAAGAATAAAACCTAAACCTGACCGACCTCAAAAAGCACTAATGGCTCAGCACTAACCACAGCCAGAGGATGGCTACATTACTACTCCACATTACCACAGCCAGAGGATGGCTACATTACTACTCCACATTACCACAGCCAGAGGATGGCTACATTACTACTCCACATTACCACAGCCAGAGGATGGCTACATTACTACTCCACATTGAACCACAGCCAGAGGATGGCTACATTACTACTCACATTGAACCACAGCCAGAGGATGGCTACATTACTACTCCACATTACCACAGCCAGAGGATGGCTACATTACTACTCCACATTGAACCACAGCCAGAGGATGGCTACATTACTACTCCACATTACCACAGCCAGAGGATGGCTACATTACTACTCCACATTACCACAGCCAGAGGATGGCTACATTACTACTCCACATTACCACAGCCAGAGGATGGCTACATTACTACTCCACATTACCACAGCCAGAGGATGGCTACATTACTACTCCACATTACCACAGCCAGAGGATGGCTACATTACTACTCCACATTGAACCACAGCCAGAGGATGGCTACATTACTACTCCACATTGAACCACAGCCAGAGGATGGCTACATTACTACTCCACATTACCACAGCCAGAGGATGGCTACATTACTACTCCACATTGACCACAGCCAGAGGATGGCTACATTACTACTCCACATTACCACAGCCAGAGGATGGCTACATTACTACTCCACATTACCACAGCCAGAGGATGGCTACATTACTACTCCACATTACCACAGCCAGAGGATGGCTACATTACTACTCCACATTACCACAGCCAGAGGATGGCTACATTACTACTCCACATTACCACAGCCAGAGGATGGCTACATTACTACTCCACATTACCACAGCCAGAGGATGGCTACATTACTACTCCACATTACCACAGCCAGAGGATGGCTACATTACTACTCCACATTGAACCACAGCCAGAGGATGGCTACATTACTACTCCACATTGAACCACAGCCAGAGGATGGCTACATTACTACTCCACATTACCACAGCCAGAGGATGGCTACATTACTACTCCACATTACCACAGCCAGAGGATGGCTACATTACTACTCCACATTACCACAGCCAGAGGATGGCTACATTACTACTCCACATTACCACAGCCAGAGGATGGCTACATTACTACTCCACATTACCACAGCAAGAGGATGGCTACATTACTACTCCACATTACCACAGCCAGAGGATGGCTACATTACTACTCCACATTACCACAGCCAGAGGATGGCTACATTACTACTCCACATTACCACAGCCAGAGGATGGCTACATTACTACTCCACATTACCACAGCCAGAGGATGGCTACATTACTACTCCACATTGAACCACAGCCAGAGGATGGCTACATTACTACTCCACATTGAACCACAGCCAGAGGATGGCTACATTACTACTCCACATTACCACAGCCAGAGGATGGCTACATTACTACTCCACATTACCACAGCCAGAGGATGGCTACATTACTACTCCACATTACCACAGCCAGAGGATGGCTACATTACTACTCCACATTACCACAGCCAGAGGATGGCTACATTACTACTCCACATTACCACAGCCAGAGGATGGCTACATTACTACTCCACATTGAACCACAGCCAGAGGATGGCTACATTACTACTCCACATTACCACAGCCAGAGGATGGCTACATTACTACTCCACATTACCACAGCCAGAGGATGGCTACATTACTACACCACATTACCACAGCCAGAGGATGGCTACATTACTACTCCACATTACCACAGCCAGAGGATGGCTACATTACTACTCCACATTACCACAGCCAGAGGATGGCTACATTACTACTCCACATTACCACAGCCAGAGGATGGCTACATTACTCTCCACATTACCACAGCCAGAGGATGGCTACATTACTACTCCACATTGAACCACAGCCAGAGGATGGCTACATTACTACTCCACATTGAACCACAGCCAGAGGATGGCTACATTACTACTCCACATTACCACAGCCAGAGGATGGCTACATTACTACTCCACATTGAACCACAGCCAGAGGATGGCTACATTACTACTCCACATTACCACAGCCAGAGGATGGCTACATTACTACTCCACATTGAACCACAGCCAGAGGATGGCTACATTACTACTCCACATTACCACAGCCAGAGGATGGCTACATTACTACTCCACATTACCACAGCCAGAGGATGGCTACATTACTACTCCACATTGAACCACAGCCAGAGGATGGCTACATTACTACTCCACATTACCACAGCCAGAGGATGGGTACATTACTACTCCACATTACCACAGCCAGAGGATGGCTACATTACTACTCCACATTACCACAGCCAGAGGATGGCTACATTACTACTCCACATTACCACAGCCAGAGGATGGCTACATTACTACTCCACATTACCACAGCCAGAGGATGGCTACATTACTACTCCACATTGAACCACAGCCAGAGGATGGCTACATTACTACTCCACATTGAACCACAGCCAGAGGATGGCTACATTACTACTCCACATTACCACAGCCAGAGGATGGCTACATTACTACTCCACATTGAACCACAGCCAGAGGATGGCTACATTACTACTCCACATTACCACAGCCAGAGGATGGCTACATTACTACTCCACATTGGCCACAGCCAGAGGATGGCTACATTACTACTCCACATTGAACAACAGCCAGAGGATGACTACATTACTACTCTACATTGAACCACAGCCAGAGGATGGCTACATTACTACTCTACATTGAACCACAGCCAGAGGATGGCTACATTACTACTCCACATTGAACCACAGCCAGAGGATGGCTACATTACTACTCCACATTGAACCACAGCCAGAGGATGGCTACATTACTACTCCACATTACCACAGCCAGAGGATGGCTACATTACTACTCCACATTGAACCACAGCCAGAGAATGGGTACCTTACGGTATATTGTTCTGCTTTTCTCATGTGTTGCTCATGGTAAGTACGTATTTGTTGCATGAGAAATATAAGGAAAGCTATTACCGAAAAACACAAGGCTCGTTGTCAATGAATTGCATGATAGGCTATCCATTGGCGGCTTCTGTGCGCGAGCGATTGTAGGGATGTCCCATATCCTAGGGTTATTTATCTCTCCTTACCACTAGTTGCTCAGTTTATCGAGTGCCACTCCCCCACCGAGGGCCACTCCCCCACCGAGGGCCACTCCCCCACCGAGTGCTGCTCCCCATCGAGGGCCACTCCCCATCGAGGGCCAATCCCCCACCGAAGGACACTCAAAAATGAGGGGGAGCTAAAGGGGGGTATTGGGGGAGCTAAAGGGGGGTATTGGGGGAGCTAAAGGGGGGCATTGGGGGAGCTAAAGGGGGGCATTGGGGGAGCTAAAGGGGGGTATTGGGGGAGCTAAATGGGGGTATTGGGGGAGCTAAAGGGGGGTATTGGGGGAGCTAAAGGGGGGTATTGGGTGAAAATAGCTAACTACATATCATCCAGCAATGTCCCTGTCCTAAGTATGTCACTTTCACATATATATATATACATATACTGCAGTTAGTGTGTGTGTGTGTGTGTGTGTGTGTGTGTGTGTGTGTGTGTGTGTGTGTGTGTGTGTATTTCTGCATTTTCAAAATGCAGACCCTCAATAGATTTTGACCTGCGTTCTAAATAAACAGATGATGTGTGTGTTCTTGGGGTCTAGTCTGGAGGTTCATATTAGGAGACAGTGGCAGGAGACTCTATCTAATGCTATCCATACACAGCTCCATTCTGAAGACCACAGGGGGGAGAAATGCATTTATGCAAAACAGGCAGAGGTGTCTTATGCACACACTCACACTCTCACGGATACACAATTCCTATACACTATTATCTTGGTGCTTTTTAAAGGCTCTTTGTGCTGTTCTTTGGCGTCTGGACACAACTGTCTGTTTATTTCATACCCATGTTGTTGTTGTTGTTGTTGTTGTTGTTGTGTGAGCTAATTCATACCTTCAAAGTGGTCACCGGTCCGTCCATATCTCCATACGTCAAGCCCCCCCTGGTGTGTGCATCCCTGTACGTACATTAAGAGACATCTTTATGACTCGTTCCCTAATGATCTGTAGTCTACAGACTGGCACCATCTGTAATTGTTACTCCACCGAGGTATGGAAACGCAAGGCAAAGAGTTTGGGGCTCAAAATGGCTATTTGCATTGGAAAATGTTATGGAATGCGGATGCTCCATTTCCATAACCGTAGATGGTGTAATTTCTTCAATTGTGTTTTTGTGTCGATGACCCCTCTCTCTGATGGTGGATGGTATGCACGCACATCTTACAGAGTGTCGTTTTAAAATAGACTGTGATCACACTCTGAATCATCTCTTTGTTAATAAAACGGTTCTACATATCAGAGCGGGGCCTTTTTTAATTTGACTGTGTCTCTGAGCAGCACCTTTTACATAATGAATTTTTTTATTTTTTTTTGGAGGCCTACTCTTTTGATGGTATGCCCATCCTACGGCGTGTGACTTAATGACAGACAGTGATTTGATCCGAATGCTCTGAATCATCTCTTTGCTGATAATAATATGGACTGTGTATGAGAAACAGCTTCACAGATGATTCCATTATATGATTGAATATGATTCACACATCCCTCCCAAATGTCTCTCCCTGTGGGTCCCGATCAAAAGCACTATAGTCGCCTTATTCTGGAACGTCACAGTGATTCGCGGCGAGTTTAGTTGCAATTGTGTTTCTGTTTTCCGGCAACATTCGCGCGACGCCAGAGCATGAAAAAGTGGTACTTTTAGTTGAGGGCTCGGCTCGGCTACGACGCTCCACTCGTGAAGAAGCGTTAGGGTGTTGGTCAGGCAGTCATCGGTGACAGGTAAGCCAAACGCTTGAGCAGTTTGCCTGCTCTCATTTTGTCTCCCTCTTGCGCTTGTATCTAAGCACAGTGTCATAATAGCACCATTAATTTCCTCTACAGCTCAATAAAAACATCCCATTTGATATATTTTCTATATTATTAGGCGCGACCATGCAAATAGAAAATGGGTGTTGGCCAACACAGATGGAAGGAATGGATATGCCTTCAGAGAAGGATGCCCAAACCCAATGGGAAGACCCATCTCGAAGTGATCACAACTACAGCTCAGGTGATCATGTAAAGGGTCATTCAGGGGTCATTACTAAACCCGGAACACTACCAAGTACCTGGTGGCCATTGCACCTTGTGGTCTAGTGATGTTCATCTCCTCAGCATATGGAGGTAGATGTAGCAACACTTCGGCGTTCGTCGTCACCGGAGTACTAGCTGCTACCGATCCATGTGTCTGTGTTCGACTTGTTTTGTCTGTATTGGTCACACCTGTTTCCCATCATGTAGCTATGTCTTCCCTATTTAACCCTCTGTCTCACACTGTGTGTTGTGTGCGTGTTTGTTCATGTTTTGGTTGTCGTTAGTGTGCGGGTTTGTTCATGTTTTGGTTGTCGTTAGTGTGCGGGTTTGTTTCCCTCCCTGCGTGGAGGTTTTGTTCATACATTTACCTACGAGTAAAGTACGCCTTTTTGATTTAGCTCTGTGTCCCGCGCCTGACTTCGCATTACACTGACGCCTTGACAGCAGACTCCCCACAGGCAGAGTCAGGTGTCTCAGGCTCCTTATTCAATTCCTCCTGTGAATGGAATGTAGGGGTTGGACGTTCTGGATGCTTTTCTGCATATCGGTCACTGGCCTTATGGTGTGTGAAGTCAATGCTGTTTTAACCGCTTTTGGCTCAAGGTTCCTCAGAGTCCCTGCTCATCTGTGCAGGCTACGCCAGTCAGCCCACTGGACACTGCATCCTGCACCTGTGATAGAATGTTTGTTACAAAAAAAAGTCCCATTATTTACAGTTGTGTGACTGAGGACTATGTGATCAATTTAATCAAAACACATGCAAGTTTCATCGTCATAAACTTACCTTGCGATTGTTCCCAATGAGATGGGAACACTTATACATACCATACTTTAGGCATTACCCCCCCCAACCCCATGGATATTTTTACAAACCTTATTCACCCAGGAAAAACAATAACACTAAAGAAATACATGTGATGCTGACATGTTTAAATAAATGTTATACCCTACTCACCTGGACTCCATGAACCTACCTTGGCTTCACCAACATGAGATTTGACAGGATACCCACAGATTCCCCACATTTAACACAGCAGTTCTGTTGATTCACAAATACATATCAACGTAACCAATAAATCATGACATTCTCAATTCGGCTTTCATCCAACAAAACGTTTGGTCTAACTGCTATGTTAAGCCTGACTGTTTTTTTTTATCAGTCTGTGTCTAGATAAGGCGGCACTTTCATTTATAAAAATGAACAAAGAAAAATAAGGCTATAAACATCAATTACAAGACCAAGTAATGCGGAGATTGATCGTAGATATAATCTGAGAACTCTTATCACAGCGTCAGCCTATGGATTATAGTAACTGTCACCATAACACATGTAGGCTGCTTGTTTGCTGTAATCGCTTATGTTAAGTTAGGTTAGACATAGACTACCTTCCACAGAATCGAGGCTGCATGACTTTCCAAGGCCAGCGACGCAAGCGCTTCCAGCCGTCTCTACTGATCCGTTGTTGGATACCCAAGTACCCAAGCAGAGTGGTGAGAGCTGCCTGATTGGCTGGGCTGAACGTCGGCCTTCATAAATACCGATCCTTTTTCCCTCCTCCGGTTGAAGAAGAACTCGGCCCACCTTACCACTGTGGAGGTACTGACTGGCCTCTGTACTCTTGTCATTGCTCATAGTGGAACCATCCACTCCCAAGGAGAGCACGAAGTAATTAAAAATGTCCCCATGCGTAATGTCAGGCCATTTTTATCATGTCATCCATCGTACGTTGATACCATCCGACCTCCGAAGAGCCATTTGTGTGTGTTCCCAAATGTGAGCCATGTTTTTGTTTATTTGTTAAGATGTGTTAATGATGCGCGTTTTTTTAATTATTAGCTAGCCACCACTCTGAGGTAATTAGCTAGCGTTGACTGAAGTTGTGAAACGGAAACACAAACACAGTCGCGTTCGAATTGGAACTGGTTCAAGTGGGCGGGACTACATAAAGCGAATAGGGATTAGGGTGACGTTTTGGGACGTAGCCATGGTGATTGACTCATCAGCCATCAGTCTCTCTCTGTCAGTCATCTCCCTTAGACTCTGTGTGTGTTTCTCACTCTGACTACCCAGTCACTCCGTTATCAGTCCTTATCGTCCTATGCGTACTGTCTCATCAGTTCACATTTGCATATTCTCTCACGCTGATGACCTTTAGAGAATCAAACCCAGATGTCTTCTACTGTTAGACATGACGAGAAAGAGGGAGACTGAGGAGAGAGGAGTGGGTCCAGGAGAGAAAGAGAGAGGAGTGGGTGCAAGAGAGAGGGAGTAGAGAGAGAGGAGTGGGTCCAGGAGAGAGGGAGGAGAGAGAGAGGGGATTGGGTCCAGGAGAGAGGGAGTAGAGAGGAGATTGGGTCCAGGAAAGAGGGAGTAGAGAGAGAGAGGGGATTGGGTCCAGGAGAGAGGGAGTAGAGAGAGAGGAGTGGGTCCAGGAGAGAGGGAGTAGAGAGAGAGAGAGGAGTGGGTCCAGGAGAGAGGGAGTAGAGAGAGAGGGGATTGGGTCCAGGAGAGAGGGAGTAGAGAGAGAGGAGTGGGTCCAGGAGAGAGGGAGGAGAGAGAGAGGAGTGGGTCCAGGAGAGATGGAGTAGAGAGAGAGAGAGGGGAGTGGGTCCAGGAGAGAGGGAGTAGAGAGAAAGAGAGGGGAGTGGGTCCAGGAGAGAGGGAGTAGAGAGAAAGAGAGGGGAGTGGGTCCAGGAGAGAGGGAGTAGAGAGAAAGAGAGGGGAGTGGGTCCAGGAGAGATGGAGTAGAGAGAGAGAGAGGGGAGTGGGTCCAGGAGAGAGGGAGGAGAGAGAGAGAGAGGGGAGTGGGTCCAGGAGAGATGGGAGAGAGAGAGAGAGGGAGTGGGTCCAGGAGAGAGGGAGGAGAGAGAGAGAGAGGGGAGTGGGTCCAGGAGAGAGGGAGAGAGAGAGAGAGAGGGGAGTGGGTCCAGGAGAGAGGGAGGAGAGAGAGAGAGGGGAGTGGGTCCAGGAGAGATGGAGTAGAGAGAGAGAGAGAGGAGTGGGTCCAGGAGAGAGGGAGGAGAGAGAGGAGTGGGTCCAGGAGAGAGGGAGGAGAGAGAGAGGGAGTGGGTCCAGGAGAGATGGAGGAGAGAGAGAGGGAGTGGGTCCAGGAGAGAGGGAGGAGAGAGAGAGAGGGGAGTGGGTCCAGGAGAGATGGAGTAGAGAGAGAGAGAGGGGAGTGGGTCCAGGAGAGAGGGAGGAGAGAGAGGGGAGTGGGTCCAGGAGAGAGGGAGGAGAGAGAGGGGAGTGGGTCCAGGAGAGAGGGAGGAGAGAGAGGGGAGTGGGTCCAGGAGAGAGGGAGGAGAGAGAGAGGAGTGGGTCCAGGAGAGATGGAGTAGAGAGAGAGAGAGGGGAGTGGGTCCAGGAGAGAGGGAGTAGAGAGAGAGGAGTGGGTCCAGGAGAGAGGGAGGAGAGAGAGAGGAGTGGGTCCAGGAGAGAGGGAGGAGAGCGAGAGAGAGGGGAGTGGGTCCAGGAGAGAGGGAGGAGAGAGAGAGAGAGGGGAGTGGGTCCAGGAGAGAGGGAGGAGAGAGAGAGAGAGGGGAGTGGGTCCAGGAGAGAGGGAGGAGAGAGAGAGAAAAGGAGCGTGGATAGACTGTTCAAACTCTTACTCCGAGATATTTTAGTTGTACACAGATGCTTGGTTGATGTGTGAAAATACATGCTTTAATAGGCTACAACATTTAACAAAACATTATACAGTCTACCAAAACATTATACGGTCTACCAAAACATTCTACCGTCTACCAAAACATTATACAGTCTACCAAAACATTATACAGTCTAACAAAACATTATACAGTCTACCAAAACATTATACGGTCTACCAAAACATTATACGGTCTACCAAAACACTCTACATTCTACCAAAACATTATACAGTCTACCAAAACATTATACAGTCTACCAAAACATTATACAGTCTACCAAAACATTCTACCGTCTACCAAAACATTATACAGTCTACCAAAACATTATACAGTCTAACAAAACATTATACAGTCTACCAAAACATTATACAGTCTACCAAAACATTCTACAGTCTACCAAAACATTATACAGTCTACCAAAACATTATACAGTCTAACAAAACATTATACAGTCTACCAAAACATTCTACCGTCTACCAAAACATTATACAGTCTACCAAAACATTATACAGTCTAACAAAACATTATACAGTCTACCAAAACATTATACGGTCTACCAAAACATTATACGGTCTACCAAAACACTCTACATTCTACCAAAACATTATACAGTCTACCAAAACATTATACAGTCTACCAAAACATTATACAGTCTACCAAAACATTATACAGTCTAACAAAACATTATACAGTCTACCAAAACATTATACAGTCTACCAAAACCTTATACGGTCTACCAAAACCTTATACGGTCTACCAAAACATTATACGGTCTACCAAAACATTATACAGTCTACCAAAACATTATACAGTCTACCAAAACATTATACAGTCTTCTAGGGAAGGCTTTTATAAAGAATGTCATCAAGGGCATCTCACTCTGTCGTTCTAGGAGAGCTTACTCCAACACTATAGAGCACCACTCTGTCGTTCTAGGAGAGCTTACTCCAACGCTATAGAGCACCACTCTGTCGTTCTAGGAGAGCTTACTCCAACGCTATAGAGCACCACTCTGTCGTTCGAGGAGAGCTTACTCCAACGCTATAGAGCACCACTCTGTCGTTCTAGGAGAGCTTACTCCAACGCTATAGAGCACCACTCTGTCGTTCTAGGAGAGCTTACTCCAACGCTATAGAGCACCACTCTGTCGTTCTAGGAGAGCTTACTCCAACGCTATAGAGCACCACTCTGTCGTTCTAGGAGAGCTTACTCCAACGCTATAGAGCACCACTCTGTCGTTCTAGGAGAGCTTACTCCAACGCTATAGAGCACCACTCTGTCGTTCTAGGAGAGCTTACTCCAACGCTATAGAGCACCACTCTGTCGTTCTAGGAGAGCTTACTCCAACGCTATAGAGCACCACTCTGTCGCTCTAGGAGAGCTTACTCCAACGCTATAGAGCACCACTCTGTCGTTCTAGGAGAGCTTACTCCAACGCTATAGAGCACCACTCTGTTCTGTCATGGCTTCCTCTGCTTGCAAAGCTGTCCTAACCATTTTACTACAAGGAGGCCTGGATAACCTTTCTGTATGCAGCTACATATCATATACCACTAGGTCAGTGTATTTCTCCCGATAAGTACTGAGGCAGGCAGAGGTTACTCTCTCTATCCAAGTCACTGTATTCTCTGTGTTAGTATAAGTTGTGTGTGTGTGTGTGTGTCAGAATGTGTGTGTGACAGAATGTGTGTCTGTCATTAGAATGTCAGAATGTGTGTGTGTGTGTCATTACATTGTGTTTGTGTCAGTACATCATGTGTGTGTCAGTACATTGTGTGCTGCTGTGTCCTTGTCAGAATGTGTTTGCGTGGCTCTGTGTCTGCATTTCTGTCTCTACCATGTCTCTTTCTATTTGTGTGTGTCTGTGTACATCCCATGGATTCATTCCATATGCTTAGTGTCCCATGTCCTTCTGTGTGTGCTGTGTTGACTCATTCCTTTCTTTCTCTTTGCATTCTGTGATCTCTCGATCTCTCGATCTCTCTCTCTCTCTCTCTCTCTCTCTCTCTCTCTCTCTCTCTCTCATCTCTCTCTCTCATCTCTCTCTCTCTCTCTCTCCATCTCTCTCTCTCTCTCTCTCATCTCTCTCTCTCTCTCTCCATCTCTCTCTCTCTCTCTCTCTCTCTCTCTCTCCATCTCTCTCTCTCTCTCCATCTCTCTCCACCTCTCTCTCTCTCTCCATCTCACCTCTCTCTATCTCTCTATCTCACCTCTCCATCTCACCTTCTCTCTCTCTCTCTCTCTCTCTCTCTCTCTCTCTCTCTCTCTCTCTCTCTCTCCATCTCACCTCTCTCTATCTCACCTCTCCATCTCTCCATCTCACCTTCTCTCTTTCTCTCTCACCCCTCTCTCTCAATTTCAATTCAAGGGGCTTTATTGGCATGGGAAACGTATGTTAACATTGCCAAAGCAAGTCCGATAGATAATAAACAAAAGTGAAATAAACAATAAATATTAACAGTAAACATTACACTCACAAAAGTTCCAAAAGAATAAAGACATTTCAAATGTCATATTATGTATATATACAGTGTTGTAACAATGTGCAAATAGTTAAAGTACAAATGGGAAAATAAATAACCATAAATATGGGTTATATTTACAATGGTGTTTGTTCTTCACTGGTTGCCCTTTTCTTGTGGCAACAGGTCACAAATCTTGCAGCTGTGATGGCACACTGTGGTATTTCACCCAGTAGATAAGGGAGTTTATCAAAATTGTGTTTGTTTTCAAATTCTTTGTGGATCTGTGTAATCTGAGGGAAATATGTGTCTCTAATATGGTCATACATTTGGCAGGAGGTTAGGAAGTGCAGCTCAGTTTCCACATCATTTTGTGGGCAGTGTGCACCTAGTCTGCCTACGGCGGCCTTTCTCAATAGCAAGGCTATGCTCACTTAGTTTCTACATAGTCAAAGCTTTCCTTAAGTTTGGGTCAGTCACAGTGGTCAGGTATTCTGCCACTGCGTACTCTCTGTTTAGGGCCAAATAGCATTCTAGTTTGCTCTGTTTTTTTGTTAATTCTTTCCAATGTGTCAAGTAATTCTCTTTTTGTTTTCTCATGATTTGGTTGGGTCTAATTGTGTTGCTGTCCTGGGGCTCTGTGGGGTCTGTTTGTGTTTGTGAACAGAGCCCCAGGACCAGCTTGCTTAGGGGACTCTTCTCCAGGTTCATCTCTCTGTAGGTGATGGCTTTGTTATGGAAGTTTTGGGAATCGCTTCCTTTTAAGTGGTTATAGAATTTGAACAGCTCTTTTCTGGATTTTGATAATTAGCGGGTAACGGCCTAATTCTGCTCTGCATGCATTATTTTGTGTTTTTCATGTACACTGAGGATATTTTTGCAGAATTCTGCATGAAGAGTCTCAATTTGGTGTTTGTCCCATTTTGTGAATTCTTGGTTGGTCAGCGGACACCAGACCTCACAACCATAAAGGGCAATGGGTTCTATAACTGATTCAAGTATTTTTAGCCAGATCCTAATTGGTATGTCAAATTTTATGTTCCTTTTGATGGCATAGAAGGCCCTGCTTGCCTTGTCTCACAGATCATTCACAGCTTTGTGGAAGTTACCTGTGGCGCTGATGTTTAGGCCGAGGTATGTATAGTTTTTTTATGTGCTCTAGGGCAACGATGTCTAGATGTAATTTGTATTTGTGGACCTTTTTTGTAACACCATTATTTTTGTCTTACTGAGATTAACTGTCAGGGCCATGGTCTGACAGAACCTGTGCAGAAGATCTAGGTGCTGCTGTAGGCCCTCCTTGGTTGGTGACAGAAGCACCAGATCATCAGCAAACAGTAGACATTTGACTTCAGATTCTAGTAGGGTGAGGCTGGGTGCTGCAGACTGTTCTAGTGCCCTCGCCAATTCGTTGATATACAGTGAGCTCCATAATTCACTGGACAGTGACCATTCTTTTGTTATTTTGGTTCTGTACTCTAGCACTTTGAGTTTGAAAGGATATAATGACAATGAGGGTGAAGTGCAGACTGTCAGCTTTAATTTGAGGGTATTTTCATACATATCGGATGAACCGTTTACGAATTATAGAAGCTTTTGTACATGGTCCCCCCCATTTTCGGGCATCAAAAATCATTGGACAGTTTAACATAATGTAGAATAAAGTAATCATTGTTAATATTTGGTCGCATATCCTTTGCATGCAATGACTGCTTGAAGTCTGCGATGCATCGCCATCACCAGACGCTGGGTATCTTCCCTGGTGATGCTCTGCCAGGCCTGTACTGCAGCCATCTTCAGTTCCTGCTTGTTTCGGGGACTTATTGCCTTAAGTCTCCTCTTCAGCATGTAAAATGAATGTTCAATTGGATTCAGATCTAGTGATTGACTCGGCCAGTCAAGGTTTTTCCACTTTTTGGACATCAAAAACCCCTTTGTTGCTCTAGCAGTATGTTTAGGGTCATTGTCTTGTTGCGTGATTAAGTGCCGTCCAATGAGTTTGGAGGCATTTGGTTTTATCTGAGCAGATAAAATATTTCTGTAGACTTCAGAATTCATTGTTCTACTTCTGTCTGCAGTCACATCATCGATGAAGACAAGTGAGCCTGTTCCACTGGCAGCCATACAGGCCCAAGCCATAACACCCCCTCCACCATGTTTCATGGATGAGGTGGTATGCTTTGGATCATGGGCATTTCTTTTTTTTCTCCACACTTTTGTCTTTCCATCACTCTGGTACATGTTAATCTTTGTCTCATCTGTCCACAATATTTTTTCCAGAACTCTTGGGGTTCTTTTAGGTGCTTTTTAGCTAACTGTAATCTTGCCTTTCTGTTCTTCAGGCTTATCAGTGGTTTGCATCTTGTAGTGTACCCTCTGTAGTCCTGCTGGTGTAGTCTTCTGCGTATGGTAGACTTTGACACATCTACACCTGCATCCAGGAGAGTGTTTTTGATCTGTTGGGCTGTTATCAGGGTTTTTTTCTTCACCATAGAGAGTATTCTCCGGTCATCCACTACAGTGGTCTTCCTCTGTCTACCGGGTCTTTTGACATAATTGAGTTCACCGGTTGTTTTTTTCTTGTTAATGATGAACAAAACTGTTGACTTGGGCATGGCCAGGGTTTTTGCAATGTTCCTGAATGATTGATTTTCATTTCTGAGCCTTTTGACGGCCAACTTCATTTGCATTGACACTGCTGTCTTCCTCATGTTGTCACACCCCAATAACAACCTCCAAAGGCAATAGCAATGTCTAGAATCATTACTATTCATCAACAGCTCTCCTGCATTCACTAACGACACAAATGAATCCACCTGCCTAACGACACACATCTGTGAAGCCAATTTAACAAATACTTGTAGTACCTTAAAATGGGGGGACCATGTACAAAAGGTGCTGTCATTTCTAAACGGTTCATCCGATATGTATGAAAATACCCTCAAATTAAAGCTGACAGTCTGCACTTCACGCTCATTGTCATTGTATCCTTTCAAACTCAAAGTGCTAGAGTACAGAACCAAAATAACAAAACAATGGTCACTGTCCAATGAATTATGGAGCTCACTGTATATATTGAAGAGGGTGGGGCTTAAACTGCATCCCTGTCTCACCCCAAAGCCCTGTGGGAAGAAATGTGTGTGTTTTTTGCCAATTTTAACCACACACTTGTTGTTTGTGTACATGGATTTTGTAATGTCGTATGTTTTTCCCCCAACACCACTTTCCATCAATTTGTAGCGCAGACCCTCATGTGAAATTGAGTCAAAAGCTTTTTTGAAATCAACAAAGCATGAGAAGACTTTGCCTTTGTTTTGGTTAGTTTTTTTGTCAATTAGGGTGTGCAGGGTGAATACGTGGTCTGTCGTATGGTAATTTGGTAAAAAGCCAATTTGACATTTGCTCAGTACATTGTTTTCATTGAGGAAATGAACTAGTCTGCTGTTAATGATAATGCAGAGGATTTTCCCAAGGTTGCTGTTGACGCATATCCCACGGTAGTTATTTGGGCCAAATTTGTCTCCACTTTTGTGGATTGGGGTAATCAGTCCTTGGTTCCAAATATTGGGGAAGATGCCAGAGCTAAGGATGATGTTTAAGAGTTTAAGTATAGCCAATTGGAATTTGTGGTCTGTGTATTTTATAATTTTGTTGAGGCAACCATCAACACCACAGGCCTTTTTGGGTTGGAGGGTTTGTATTTTGTCCTGTAGTTCATTCAATGTAATTGGAGAATCCAGTGGGTTCTGGTAGTCTTTAATAGTTGATTCTAAGATTTGCATTTGATCATGTATATTTTTTTGCTGTTTTCTCTTTGTTATAGGGCCAAAAAGATTGGAGAAGTGGTTTACCCATACATCTCCGTTTTGGATAGATAGCTCATCGTGTTGTTGTTTGTTTAGTGTTTTCCAATTTTCCCGGAAGTGGTTAGAGTCTATGGATTCTTAAATTATATTGAGCTGATTTTTGACATGCTGTTCCTTCTTTTTCCATAGTGTATTTCTGTATTGTTTTAGTGATTCACCATAGTGAAGGCGTAGGCTCAGTTTTTCTGTGTCTCTATATTTTTGGTTGGATAGGTTTCTCAATTTCTTTCTTAGGTTTTTGCATTCTTCATCAAACAATTTGTCATTGTTGTTACTTTTCTTTGGTTTTCTGTTAGATATTTTTAGATTTGGTAGGGAAGCTGAGAGGTCAAATATACTGTTTAGGTTTTCTACTGCCACGTTTACACCTTCACTATTACAGTGGAACGTTTTGTCCAGGAAGTTGGCTGAAATTGATTGAATTTGTTGTTGCCTACTTTCCTTCCATCTATAGCATTTCTAAATATTATTCAGTTCATTTGGCTTTGATGCCTCATGATTGAGTATTTCTCTGTTCAAGTAGACTGTGATTTTGCTGTGGTCTGATAGGGGTGTCAGTGGGCTGACTGTGAACACTCTGAGAGACTCTGGGTTGAGGTCAGTGATAAAGTAGTCTACAGTACTAGTGCCAAGAAATGAGCTATAGGTTTACTCCACTCTAAATTCCAAGCATCTGCCTCTAACCCTAGAAAGCTCTTTGCCACCTTCTCCTCCCTGCTGAATCCTCCTCCCCCCCAGGGCTCAGTTCTAGGCCCTCTCCTATTCTCTCTATACACCAAGTCACTTGGCTCTGTCATATCCTCACATGGCCTCTCCTATCATTGCTACACAGACGACACACAATTCATCTTCTCCTTTCCCCCTTCTGATAACCAGGTGGCAAATCGCATCTCTGCATGTCTGGCAGACATATCAGTGTGGATGACGGATCACCACCTCAAGCTGAACCTCGGCAAGACAGAGCTGCTCTTCCTCCCGGGGAAGGACTGCCCGTTCCATGATCTCGCCATCACGGTTGACAACTCCGTTGTGTCCTCCTCCCAGAGTGCAAAGAGCCTTGGCGTGACCCTGGACAACACCCTGTCGTTCTCCGCTAACATCAAGGCGGTGACCCGATCCTGTAGGTTCATGCTCTACAACATTCGCAGAGTACGACCCTGCCTTACACAGGAAGCGGCACAGGTCCTAATCCAGGCACTTGTCATCTCCCATCTGGATTACTGCAACTCGCTGTTGGCTGGGCTCCCTGCCTGTGCCATTAAACCCCTACAACTCATCCAGAACGCCGCAGCCCGTCTAGTGTTCAACCTTCCCAAGTTCTCTCATGTCACCCTGCTCCTCCGCACACTCCACTGGCTTCCAGTTGAGGCTCGCATCTACTACAAGACCATGGTGCTTGCCTACAGAGCTGTGAGGGGAACGGCACCTCCGTACCTTCAGGCTCTGATCAGTCCCTACACCCAAACGAAGGCATTGCGTTCATCCACCTCTGGCCTGCTGGCCCCCCTACCTCTGTGGAAGCACAGTTCCCGCTCAGCCCAGTCAAAACTGTTCGCTGCTCTGGCACCCCAATGCTGGAACAAGCTCCCTCACGACGCCAGGAGAGCGGAGTCACTCACCACCTTCCGGAGACACTTGAAACCCCACCTCTTTAAGGAATACCTGGGATAGGATAAAGTAATCCTTCTACCCCCCCTTACCCCACCCCCCAAAAAAATAAAAAATAAAAAAATAAAAATGGTAAAGTGGTTGTCCCACTGGCTATCATAAGGTGAATAAGAGCGTCTGCTAAATGACGAACATTTAAAAAATAAATAAATGTGTTGTTACACGTGGTCTGCCACAGCGAGGATGATCAGCTGTCCGTCCTGTCTCCCTGTAGCGCTGTCTTAGGCGTCTCACAGTACGGACATTGCAATTTATTGCCCTGGCCACATCTGCAGTCCTCATGCCTCCTTGCAGCATGGCTAAGGCACGTTCACCCAGATGAGCAGGGACCCTGGGCATCTTTCTTTTGGTGTTTTTCAGAGTCAGTAGAAAGGCCTCTTTAGTGTCCTAAGTTTTCATAACTGTGACCTTAATTGCCTACCATCTGTAAGCTGTTAGTGTCTTAACGACCGTTCCACAGGTGCATGTTCATTAATTGTTTATGGTTCATAGAACAAGCATGGGAAACAGTGTTTAAACCCTTTGAAGATCTGTGAAGTTATTTGGATTTTCTACGAATTATCTTTGAAATTATTTTTTTGCTGAGTTTATATCTACTTAGGCCTCTACTTCCAGCTTATACAGTTGAAGTCGGAAGTTTACATACACCTTAGCCAAATAAATTTAAACTCAGTTTTTCACAATTCCTGACATTTAATCCTAGTAAAAATTCCTAGTCTTAGGTCAGTTAGGATCACCACTGTATTTTAAGAATGTGAAATGTCAGAATAATAGTAGAGAGAATTATTTATTTCAGCTTTTATTTCATTCATCACATTCCCAGTGGGTCAGAAGTTTACATACACTCAATTAGTATTTGGTAGCATTGCCTATAAATTGTTTAACTTGGGTCAAACGTTTCGGGTAGCCTTCCACAAGCTTCCCACAATAAGTTGGATGGATTTTGGCCCATTCCTCCTGACAGAGCTGGTGTAACTGAGTCAGATTTGTAGACCTCCTTGCTCGCACACGCTTTTTCAGCTCTGCCCACAAATGTTCTATAGGATTGAGGTCAGGGCTTTTGTGACTCCAATACCTTGACTTTGTTGTCCTTAAGCCATTTTGCCACAACTTTGGAAGTATGCTTGGGGTCATTGTCCATTTGGAAGACCCATTTGCGACCAAGCTTTAACTTCCTGACTGATGTCTTGAGATGTTGCATCAATATATCCACATAATTTTCCTTCCTCATGATGCCATCTATTTTGTGAAGTGCACCAGTCCATCCTGCAGCAAAGCACCCCCACAGCATGATGCTGCCACCCCCATGCTTCACGGTTGGGATGGTGTTCTTCGGCTTGCAAGCAACCCCCTTTTTCCTCCAAACATAACGATGGTCATTATGGCCAAACAGTTCTATTTTTTGTTTCATCAGACCAGAGGACATTTCTCCAAAAAGTAAGATCTTTGTCCCCATGTGCAGTTGCAAACCGTAGTCTGGCTTTTTTATGGCGGTTTTGGAGCAGTGGCTTCCTCCTTGCTGAACGGCCTTTCAGGTTATGTCGATATAGGACTCGTTTTACTGTGGATATAGATACTTTTGTACCTGTTTCCTCCAGCATCTTCACAAGGTCCTTTGCTCTTGTTCTGGGATTGATTTGCACTTTTCGCACCAAAGTACGTTCATCTCTAGGAGACAGAACACGTCTCCTTCCTGAGCGGTATGACGGCTGCGTGGTCCCATGGTGTTTATACTTGCGTACTATTGTTTGTACAGATCAACGTGGTACCTTCAGGCGTTTGAAAATTGCTCCCGAGGATGAACCAGACTTGTGGAGGTCTACAATTTATTTTCTGAGGTCTTGACTGATTTCTTTTAATTTTCCCATGATGTCAAGCAAAGAGGCACTGAGTTTGAAGGTAGGCCTTGAAATACATCCACAGATACACCTCCAATTGACTCAAATGATGTCAATTAGCCTATCAGAAGCTTCCAAAGCTGTGACATCATTTTCTGGAATCTTCCAAGCTGTTTAAAGCACAGTCAATTTAGTGTATGTAATCTACTGACCCACTGGAATTGTGATACAGTGAATTATAAGTGAAATAATCTGTCTGTAAACAATTGTTGGAAAAATTTGTGGAGTGGAACAAAACGGTAACTAGAGAAAACGTCCAGGGGACCATGACACAACACCCAAAGAACGTCATTGCCATTACGGAAAAAAATATTACATGATTTCACATGTACAATGTGAACGTTTTGCATGTGAAATATTGCAAAAACGTATTTTTGGAACACTTCACATAAGATCATGTTATCACATTGCTTGACATCTTGTCACATGTTATCATATTAATTTTACGTGATCACAAAGGTGAGGACCATGTTAGGATGTTTGTAAGATGTTCTCAAGACATTTGTTTTACCAGTCGTCAGGACGTCACGTGATGGTCCCAGACCATTCCAAACCAATTATATGTAATGAAATGGGGGGTTTAAAGTAAGTGGTACGCTGTTCAGCTAAACTATGACCCCATCTGGGATTTGAACTCTCAACCTCTAGATTTGAGTTAAGCTGCTCTTTCTGCTACGCCATGAAGTCTGTAGCCTTCCCCTACACATTCATTAGCCATAATACATCTCTGCACTTAGATAAAGAGTGCCATCTGACTGTTATTTTAGTTATCAGTTAATCTGACCTATTCTGTCATCATTTTATTTCATTGACGTATTTCAGCAATTTGAGGGTTTTCCGTATAGTTGTCTAATGTTGGTGGGGCATATTTTTCTGTTTTAATGTTACCCCTGAATCGCTATGATAAATATAATAGTTTTTCTTGAGTGTATTTTTTAACAAAACTGAGATTTAGTTTGAAGTCCAAAGTGTAGTAATACACACACGGTCATGAAATCAGTTATTGACAGATGATCGAAGTGCCATGAACCAAGAGGTTGTGAGTTTAAATCCCAGGTGAGGACATGAACCAAGAGGTTGTGAGTTCGAATCCCAGGTGAGGACATGAACCAAGAGGTTGTGAGTTCGAATCCCAGGTGAGGACATGAACCAAGAGGTTGTGAGTTCGAATCCCAGGTGAGGACATGAACCAAGAGGTTGTGAGTTCGAATCCCAGGTGAGGACATGAACCAAGAGGTTGTGAGTTCAAATCCCAGGTGAGGACATGTCGAATAATAAGGACTGTATAAATGAACATGCACAATGTAGCCGAAGTGTGTCACATATTGAAGTTGAAAACACTACGTTAAAAGCCATTTGTGTTTCATAACAACTCTTCTGGTTTGCAGGGCTTGTGAATCTCATGTGTGAAATTGAATCCACATGTGACACTTCATGTGAAATATCACATGTGAAGCGTAAAAAAAAAGAAAAACACATGGTTTCACATGATTTTCCATGTGATTTTCCACATGTGAAATCATGTGGTTTTTCAGTAAGGGTCTCCTTCGGCCTCCATCTCTATCCTCGTCCTAATTGCATCTTTCTCTCTTTTCCTCAAGTCGTTCCATCTTCTCTCTCTCTTTCTATCTCTCCATCCCTCACACCTCCATGCCTAGCTACACTCCTCTCTCCAGTGAATGAAACCCGTTGATGAGAGCAGATCACGTCTTCAGCCTTCTCCCATCTGGAAAGTGCTTGCACAGGAAGTGCACGCACGCTATAGAGAGTGCATTTCCTGCCACCGTTTTTCTCAATTAGTTTTACTGCTATCAATTCTCTCTCTCAATTCTCCTCCCCCCCCTCTCTCTCTCTCTCCTTCCATCTCTCCACCCTAGGGCCACAGTAGTTTCTTCACCAGAGCTTGTGTTTTATGAGGAACGATAGAGATTATTTCATTTGATCTGTTTCTCTGTTACTTCGTCCAGGGCTTGTTCAGTCACCGTGCCGACCACTGATGGGCTCCCTAGAGGCGTCACTATAGACCATGGTTCGATTCCAGGCGGTATCACAATCCGGCCATGATTGGGAGTCCCATAGTGCTCAATTGTCCCTGTTTTTGGTCGGGGTAGGCCGTCATTGTAAATAAGAATTTGTTCTTAACTGACTTGCCTAGTTATATTTTATATTTTAATTTTATTTTACCTTTATTTAACCTTTATTTAACTAGGCAAGTCAGTTAAGAACTAATTGTTACTTACAATGACGGCCTATACCGGCCAAACCCGGACGACGCTGGGCCAATTGTGCGCCGCCCTAGAGGACTCCCAATCACGGCCGGTTGTGATACAGCCTGGAATCGAACCAGTGGGTCTGTAGTGACGCCTCAAGCACTGAGATGCAGTGCCTTAGACCGCTGCGCCACTCGGGAGCCCATATAAAGGTTAAGTAAATAAATAAATAAAATGATGGAATCACACCGGCCTTCTAGAATAACGTCTGTTCCTCTCATCACCGCGGTTACGCTACATTTACCTTTAATCGCCATGGATCTAATCACCATGGTTATTACCATAGCATCTATAAGTGCTGAACAGACAACATGTCTCCTCAACAACACAGAACATTAAGTAACTCTGCTGTGTGCGTGTGTGTGTGATGGATATTACCAGCACTGTGGATGAACTGTAAGGTTAGGGTTGAGGTAACGGTAGCTAAAGGCCTCTGTGTTTATCATGTCCTTGTCAACATGAAATATGACCCCTCTCTCTATCTCACTTCCTCTCTTCCTCTCTTTCTCTCACTTCCTCTCTTCCTATCTCTATCTCACTTCCTCTCTTCCTCTCTCTCTCTCTCACTTCCTCTCTTCCTCTCTCTATCTCACTTCCTCTCTTTCTCTCACTTCCTCTCTTCCTATCTCTATCTCTCTTCCTCTCTCTATCTCACTTCCTCTCTTTATCTCACTTCCTCTCTTCCTCTCTCTATCTCACTTCCCCTCTTCCATCTCACTTCCTCTCTCTCTCTATCTCACTTCCTCTCTCTACCTCACTTCCCCTCTTCCATCTCACTTCCCCTCTTCCATCTCACTTCCTCTCTCTCTCTATCTCACTTCCTCTCTCTACCTCACTTCCCCTCTTCCATCTCACTTCCCCTCTTCCATCTCACTTCCCCTCTTCCATCTCACTTCCTCTCTCTACCTCACTTCCCCTCTTCTATATCACTTCCCCTCTTCCATCTCACTTCCTCTCTCTACCTCACTTCCTCTCTCTACCTCACTTCCTCTCTCTACCTCACTTCCCCTCTTCCATCTCACTTCCTCTCTCTCTCTATCTCACTTCCTCTCTCTACCTCACTTCCCCTCTTCCATCTCACTTCCCCTCTTCCATCTCACTTCCCCTCTTCCATCTCACTTCCCCTCTTCCATCTCACTTCCCCTCTTCCATCTCACTTCCTCTCTCTACCTCACTTCCCTCTCTCTACCTCACTTCCCCTCTTCCATCTCACTTCCTCTCTCTACCTCACTTCCCCTCTTCCATCT
This sequence comes from Coregonus clupeaformis, assembly GCF_020615455.1. Classification (NCBI taxonomy): domain Eukaryota; kingdom Metazoa; phylum Chordata; class Actinopteri; order Salmoniformes; family Salmonidae; genus Coregonus; species Coregonus clupeaformis. The sequence continues at coordinate 6,632,119 of NC_059204.1, read as the reverse complement.
CACTTCCCCTCTTCTATCTCACTTCCTCTCTTCCATCTCACTTCCTCTCTCTACCTCACTTCCTCTCTCTACCTCACTTCCCCTCTTCCATCTCACTTCCTCTCTCTACCTCACTTCCCCTCTTCCATCTCACTTCCCCTCTTCTATCTCACTTCCTCTCTTCCTCTCTCTATCTCATTATTTATCTCCCTCCCACCCTCAGCATCCCAAATGGCACCCTATTCCCTACATAGTGCTCTACTTGTGACCAGAGCCCTTGGGCACTATAAAGGGAATATGGTGCTATTTGGGATGCAGTCAAAGTGATCCAAAAGCAAACTATTTTATTTGAATCGCTCACCCCAGACCTCCTTTATTTAATAATGATAGAGGCTGTATAAAGAAAGGTAGGGGCGTGGATCAGAAAACCAGTCAGTATCTGGTCTGACCACCATTTTCCACATGCAGCGTGACATCTCCTTCTCATAGAGTTGATCAGGCTGTTGATTGTGGCCTTTGGAATGTTTTCCCACTCCTCTTCAATGGCTGTGTAAAGTTTCTGGATATTGGCGGGAACTGGAACACGCTGTCGTCCGCGTCGAACCATATCATCCCAAACATGCTCAATGGGTGACATGTCTGGTGAGTGTGCAGGCTATAGAAGAACTGGGACATTTTCAGCTTCCAGGAATTGTGTACAGATCCTTGCGACATGAGGCCATACATTACCATTCTGAAACATGAGGTGATGGAGGCGGATGAATGGCACGACAATGGGCCTCAGGATCTTGTCACTGTATCTCTATGCAGTCAAATTGACATCGATAAAATGCAATTGTGTTCATTGTCCGTAGCTTATGCCTGCCCATACCATAACCCCACTGCCATCATGGGGCACTAGGGTTAGCCAGACAGACAGAAGAACAGGAGACACAAAACACCCTGATAGGTAGATCTCTCTCTCTCTCTCTCTCAGCCAATAGCGTACCAATGTCTCTCTGACGTAGCCAATAGCTTACAAAGGTGTCACTAACAAAACCTGTTGTGGCATCTGCAAAAGATGCAATTTTTGCAACGTTCTTTGAATGTATGGGAGCCTCTGGGCTGTTAACTCCCTCTCCGTTTGTCCTGTTTATGTCATGTTTTTGTCATGTTCCATCCAGTTATCCTGGTTTACTTTCAGTTCTCACATGAATGAGTTTAGGATGTTTAGTATGATCACAATGAAAAATCAATATTAAGAAAAGCTTAGTAAACCAAAGCACAAAAGCTACTGATTTACATGAATTAACACACAGGCTCATGTGTACACAGTTGTAGTTGGAAGCGGATTTGTTTTCAGTTGTACTTTGTCTTTGCAGCTCTGCATTTGGACGCACAGTAGTGGAGAAGGGGAGCTGAGTAGTGGAGAAGGGGGGCTGAGTAGTGGAGAAAGGGGCTGAGTAGTGGAGAAGGGGGGCTGAGTAGTGGAGAAGGGGGGCTGAGTAGTGGAGAAGGGGGGCTGAGTAGTGGAGAAGGGGGGGCTAGAGTAGTGGAGAGTGGGGCTGAGTAGTGGAGAAGGGGGGCTGAGTAGTGGAGAAGGGGGGCTGAGTAGTGGAGAAGGGGGGCTGAGTAGTGGAGAAGGGGGATGAGTAGTGGAGAAGGGGGGCTGAGTAGTGGAGAAGGGGGGCTGAGTAGTGGAGAAGGGGGCTGAGTAGTGGAGAAAGGGGCTGAGATCTTGCTTCATTATTATACACAGACCGAGCAGGGTTCGTCAACTAGGCTTGGCCTCGGGCCTAATTTGTTCTGAGTGTCATGATTTAACTGGATTTGAACCCAAATGCAGACAACTACACCAAGCCAGAGAAGGTTTAACAGGTTTATTTACAATGTTCAATAGTCCAGGTTTCCAATAATAGGGGAAGAGCAAGTCCAGGTTACAGGGAGGGTAACAGATCCAGGTCAGGGCAGGTGTGGTACCGTAATGTCCTAGTGTCCGTGGTGAGTCCAAAAGGGAGGTCCGGTAGTGGAAGGCAGGATGGTGGTGGCAGGAGTGAAGCGGAGGCAGGAGTCAGGTTCCAATAATCTGTGGCACAGGAGAAAAGTAAATAGAACAGGCCAAAAACACAAAGCGTGAAAGCAAACCGGTTGAGTCGGCAGCGAGACTAACATGGTCGTCTTGACTATGATCTGACGATGAGTGGTAAGTTTGACCGGGTCTTTAAGGCTGAGGTGATTATGGTGAATGAGCTGCAGCTGGAACCCTGACTCCCGCACACCAGACTTCACTCCTGCAATCAAGGACAGACAGAGGGGAGGGGGAGAGCAGAGAGAGAGCTACCTAGCAGCAGTAGGCCTAACACTGAGCTAATAGTCGGCGGGCCAGAACATAATTAGTATATAATATTACCACAATTAATTAGCCTACACTACAAATTGAACAACATTTTTAACACATCTGATTAGTACATAATACATTCAGTGACAATAACGTAATAATTTTGATCTGATTACGCTCATAAAATCACCATGTCTCTTTTCAATTATTATTTTAGTCTATTTCTCTGTGCGTTGATTGGTGGGGAATAACAGGTCTACGTAACCTACTGTAGCCTACACAACATTCGTTCAGAACAATTAGCTTGATAGCAAAATTAAAATGTCGCTTTCAAAAAGTATCAAAAGAAAGGTGGATGATGAAAATCGAAGTTTCAGGGAAGAACGGAAAGAGAGATGTGTTTATCTCACAATCTTTTCCCAATGCCAAGCCACTGTGTCTTATTTGCAATGGAAATGTCGCTGTTAGCAAATAATTCAATCTCAGACGTCTTTATAAATCTAAGCATGGAACTTTCAGAGTGGCCTTCCTGCCCCAGACAGAGGTCCGAGGCAGAAACGTGTAAGTGTTAAAGCTACACGGGTTAATTCTCCAGTTACAAGTAAGAGGGAAAACTGTCGTGGACATGGTGGAAAAACCTGAGGCCTTTACTAGGATGCTTGAGTTGTTCGATTTGGACTTGTCATCTGGAAGACACTTCAGCACACTGAAGAACCGACAGGCAGAGGGACCAGGCCGCAGCGTTGTCACAGAGGTGATGGAAGATTTCATCAAGCAGCTAAGGGACAACTTCTCCACCAGATTAGAGGACTACAGCATGCCCAAGGATATCATAGCGTTTGTACGTGATTCTCTCACAGTCCGCGCAGGTGGAGAATTCTCCTCCCTTGCTAAGAAAACGACCCCCTTGCTGGATGAGGCCGCAATTCAAACTGAGCTGATTGAATTACAGACATCGAGACAAATCAGGGAAGCGCTCAGGAATGCCGAGTCCTTGTGTGCGTTTTTGGTAGCATGCCCAGAGGAATAGAGCCAATAAAGAAACTAGCATTTTATGTGCTGACAATGTTTGGATCGACTTACACCTGCGAGTCCTCATTTTCCTCTATGAGCCCAATATAGACTCACGACAGGAACCTGCTTTCACATAAGTCAATCGAGCACTGCCTGCGCATCAAAATCACACCCATCTCCACGCGACATCCACAAGATCGTGTCCGAGGGGAAGTGCAACTTTTCCCATTGAGTAAGTAACTTAGTGGCCTATATGACTGTATTTAGTAAATACTAACATTACTGTGAGTGCTTGTCCAGGGATATTTAGGTCTCAAGCTGACAGTATTTTCTGTTTGTTCTGTCGTTGTAGGAGCAGACATTCAGACATCGCCTTTTTTTCTTTAAAAAATTGTTTTATGTAGGATGCAAAAAAAATTTGGCCAGTTGCGATTGTAATTAGGTCTAATAAAAACAAATCCCATTTCTATTAGACCGTATAGTTTGTTCTTGTGAAAGATGCTGTTAAGCCTCAGCCAGTCGAGGTATTTTATACAGGCCTAGGCTCCAATGAAGCCGTCTTGTTGTTTTTAAGTCAAAATTAAAATGAAGATTATTGTTGAAATGAATTACTCGACTGGTGTAGGTTTTCTTCATCTGTCACTGTGCAACACTTGCATAACAAGTTATCTATATTTTCAGCACCAGGCGCTGTTCACCTCCTATTGATTGCGCTGCGGTTGCAGCTTTACGTTTCAGCACCACAAAATGGTCCGTCACCTGCTTTATTAGTTGACCGTCTCCTGCGTTTTCTCTCTCTCCTCATGAATTAAGTTAAAATGTAACTTTTGCATTATTTAGGACATTGCATTTGGGATTTTTTTGCATTTCGGGTCCGAGATGTTTTCCGCCAGTTGGGGAACCCTGCCTTAGGGGAACATGATAAACCTTTGCATTATGGGATTAAATAAATCATTGTGGTGTGTTGTTGTTTTATCTCTCTCTCTATGTGCCACTTTTTAGCTTTTATCCAAGGCAGTTGATTCCTTCTGTTATCAATATTTATGCCTTCTGAGCGTTTCCATGACACTGGGGGTGGAGAGAGAACAGTAGAAGAGAGAAAGAGAACAGTGAGAGAGGGGGGGGAGGGGGAGAGAACAGAGAGGGGGAGGGAGAACAGAGAGGGGGAGGGAGAACAGAGAGGGGGAGGGAGAACAGAGAGGGAGGGAGAACAGAGAGGGAGAGAGAACAGAGAGAGGGAGAGAGAACAGAGACAGAGAGAGGGAGAGAGAACAGAGACAGAGAGAGGGAGAGAGAACAGAGAGGGAGAGAGAACAGAGAGGGAGAGAGAACAGAGAGAGGAGAGAGAACAGAGAGAGGGAGAGAGAGAGCAAGGGGCAGTGTAATGCAATTTGACTCTGTGAATAGATACAGTGGGGAGAACAAGTATTTGATACACTGCCGATTTTGCAGGTTTTCCTACTTACAAAGCATGTAGAGGTCTGTAATTTTTATCATAGGTACACTTCAACTGTGAGAGACGGAATCTAAAACAAAAATCCAGAAAATCACATTGTATGATTTTTAAGTAATTCATTTGCATTTTATTGCATGACATAAGTATTTGATCACCTACCAACCAGTAAGAATTCCGGTTCTCACAGACCTGTTAGTTTTTCTTTAAGAAGCCCTCCTGTTCTCCACTCATTACCTGTATTAACTGCACCTGTTTGAACTCGTTACCTGTATAAAAGACACATGTCCACACACTCAATCAAACAGACTCCAACCTCTCCACAATGGCCAAGAACAGAGAGCTGTGTAAGGACATCAGGGATAAAATTGTAGACCTGCACAAGGCTGGGATGGGCTACAGGACAATAGGCAAGCAGCTTGGTGAGAAGGCAACAACTGTTGGCGCAATTATTAGAAAATGGAAGAAGTTCAAGATGACGGTCAATCACCCTCGGTCTGGGGCTCCATGCAAGATCTCACCTCGTGGGGCATCAATGATCATGAGGAAGGTGAGGGATCAGCCCAGAACTACACGGCAGGACCTGGTCAATGACCTGAAGAGAGCTGGGACCACAGTCTCAAAGAAAACCATTAGTAACACACTACGCCGTCATGGATTAAAATCCTGCAGCGCACGCAAGGTCCCCCTGCTCAAGCCAGCGCAAGTCCAGGCCCGTCTGAAGTTTGCCAATGACCATCTGGAAGATCCAGAGGAGGAATGGGAGAAGGTCATGTGGTCTGATGAGACAAAAATAGAGCTTTCTGGTCTAAACTCCACTCGCCATGTTTGGAGGAAGAAGAAGGATGAGTACAACCCCAAGAACACCATCCGAACCGTGAAGCATGGAGGTGGAAACATCATTCTTTGGGGATGCTTTTCTGCAAAGGGGACAGGACGACTGCACCGTATTGAGGGGAGGATGGATGGGGCCATGTATCGCGAAATCTTGGCCAACAACCTCCTTCCCTCAGTAAGAGCATTGAAGATGGGTCGTGGCTGGGTCTTCCAGCATGACAATGACCCGAAACACACAGCCAGGGCAACTAAGGAGTGGCTCCGTAAGAAGCATCTCAAGGTCCTGGAGTGGCCTAGCCAGTCGCCAGACCTGAACCCAATAGAAAATCTTTGGAGGGAGCTGAAAGTCTGTATTGCCCAGAGACAGCCCCGAAACCTGAAGGATCTGGAGAAGGTCTGTATGGAGGAGTGGGCCAAAATCCCTGCTGCAGTGTGTGCAAACCTGGTCAAGACCTACAGGAAACGTATGATCTCTGTAATTGCAATCAAAGGTTTCTGTACCAAATATTAAGTTCTGCTTTTCTGATGTATCAAATACTTATGTCATGCAATAAAATGCAAATGAATTACTTAAAAATCATACAATGTGATTTTTCTGGATTTTTGTTTTAGATTCCGTCTCTCACAGTTGAAGTGTACCTATGATAAAAATTACAGACCTCTACATGCTTTGTAAGTAGGAAAACCTGCAAAATCGGCAGTGTATCAAATACTTGTTCTCCCCACTGTAGTCATTACACTAGCTGCTTTCTGTCTGTCCACATCAGACTCAGTTCACTAAAGCCACTGGCCTCCTACGCAACATATTATAACACATACACACACACACACACACCACATATACACACACACATATACATACCACACACACACACACACACACACACACACACACCACATACACACACACACACACACACCACATACATACACACCACACACCACACATATACACACACATAGACACGCCACACACATACACACACACCACACATATACACACAAACACACATATACACATATACACACACACACACCACACATATACACATATACACACACACCACACATATATACACACACACTCCACACATATACACACACACACAGTAGCTCATACATATGGGTCTAAAACATACAGTGCTGATAAAATGGACTGAGTTCAGTTTAACAGTTCACTTCCAATTTGTAGGTCGGTTACAATTTGGTGAGAATTATTTGTTATAGTTAAGGTTCAATACTTTTTTTTTTGAATGGTTGCACTTGCAAATCAGTATGTAGTTTAACAGTTTGGTTCCAATCCATTAAGTATGTTGTTTTTCTAGAGTAAAATGCTGTTTATATATTAATACGTTTTTTTTCTTCTCCTATGCATGCCATTTCAATTCACATCGATGTTCTATACTTGTTTGCTAATATGTGATTCAAACCGTTCATTTCCATTTCATATGAATTCTATGGTGTGCGTGACAATAGGTATTTTAGGGTGTAACAGCAGTTTAGTTTAGATTGATATGATTTCTCTATGGTTTCATGCCAGTGCACGCTGCATGGCTGGTTCCCATGCCACTGTCCCATGCATTCTTTACAGTTCTGTGCCGATGTATTGTTCTACTGTTGCGGTTCCGTACCGGTGCAGATGTATAGTTCTACTGTTGCGGTTCCGTACCGGTGCAGATGTATAGTTCTACTGTTGCGGTTCCGTATCAGTGCAGATGTTTCATGTCGATTATGCCGATGCATGTATGGGTACAGTTCTATGCATGGTGGACATATGGACTTCATAATATATCACCCGTACCAGAGCTGAGAAAGAAGTGCCCTGAAACCTGAAACACACATCTGTGCTGTTGTTGTTGTTGTTGTTGATCTACCTTCATCCTATTCATTTACTCTCCTCCTGCATCTCCTTACTCTTTCCTCTCTTCTTCCATCCATCTATTCTTCCTTTCCTCGTCCTCCCCTTCATCATCATCACCTCTTCATCTTAATGATGTTTTATACTTCTCTCCATCACCTTTCTCTCTCTCTCTCTCTCTCTCTCTCTCTCTCTCTCTCTCTCTCTCTCTCTCTCTCTCTCTCTCTCTCTCTCTCTCTCTGTCTCTCTCTCTCTCTCTCTCTATCTCTCTCTGTCTTTGTCTCTCTCTCTGTCTCTCACCTTCATTTTCTCTCTTTTCCTCTTCTCCCTCTCCTCGCTCTGTCGTTCATAACCAATAACCAATGTCATGCTTCATTAAGTGGTCATTTGAGCGGATGCAGAAGCATCCAGTCCTCCATCCCTTATGAGTCGTTAGTTTCAACCTTAGCTGTCTCCCACGGCAACCGTTGTCCTGCGTTAGAACCCTTAATGGCATGTAGTACTAGACACCATAATAAATCTTTCAAATACTTTCAGCGTTTGCTTTAGACTGCCTGGAGTGTCAGATGGGCGGGGTTTGCAACTCTTGTGACTATTCTATTGGTTCCATGGCACCAGGCAAGCTCAATCAATCCCAGATAAAGTATTACACATTATTTCAAATAGTATTTGAACCTAGGTCGGCTAGACACCAGCCAACAGACTTACTGAAGGTGTGTATTAATCAAATACAAGGAACTCTGCATCTAAGAACACAGAATAAAAAAAACAATATCAAAATCCAAACCACTAGACAAAATCCCCTTATTTATACTGTGGGTTGCGGACATTTTCTTTAAAAAAATTAATGTAATTCTTGGAAATCATACTGTACAGAGATTTCTAAATACTGTTCCCTACTCCACGTGGAATGTTCGTTCCATAATTCCGTTGTTATGGATTGTGATCACGGTATAATCTGTAATCTGTAATTATAATATAATAATATTCTTCCGTCGCACTCCCGTGTTGTGCTCGTGCTGCTGTGCTGTTTGTTGCTACTTGGCTACCTGCCAAACTTTTAACTTTTAATAACCGTTTAATCAAACTTTGTATTTAACAAATTTCACACGTCTTAGTTTTGTCCTCAGTCAACTTTTTTCATTAAACTTTTTCACACCGGACGCTTTATCTGGACATGGATCTGCAGGACCTCCACCAGGCGAAACAGTAACATTTATGCCTTCTCATTGCATTCGCTGTACTCATAATATAGAGGAGAATGATTGCCTTAATGTGAGGATAACCGAGTTGCAATCCCAGATTCAGACGCAATCGCTGTGCAAGGGCAATTTCAGTGTAGGAAATGATGAAAACAGCGTCTGTGCCACCAGTACAGGTAGTAGTGTTAATCCCCCTGCACAGTCCCCGCAGCCGGACAATTTTCTTATGGCTTCTGGAAAAGAATGCTGTCGGCATGCTCAACCGGTGTCGCTCATTCAGCCGATTAGAAACGTTCAACCGGTTTTCTCCACTAAGCAGCAAGTCGGAGTCCAAGCCCGACCCTTCTCAGGTCTCTCCTCCACCCGTTATGGGATCTGAGCCGCCAAAGTCTCCCACCATTAGCTCTGACTAATTGAAAACCCTAGTTATTGGAGACTTCATTATCTGCAATATTAGACTTAAAAAGAAGGATCCAGCATACATTGTTTACCAGAGGGCAGGGCTACCGACGTAAAGTCTAATCGGAAGTTGGTGCTGGCTGAGGCTAAAACTGGATATTGTTATCCACGTCGGCACCAACGATGTTAGGATGAAACAGTCAGAGGTCACCAAGCGCAACATAGCTTCAGCGTGTAAATCAGCAAGAAAGATGTGTCGGCATCGAGTAATTGTCTCTGGCCCCCTCCCAGTTAGGGGAAGTCACGAGCTCTACAGCAGACTCATACAACTCAATCGCTGGTTGAAAACTGTTTTCTGCCCCTCCCAAAAGATAGCATTTGTAGATAATTGTCCCTCTTTCTGGGACTCACCCACAAACAGGACCAAGCCTGGCTTGCTGAGGAGTGACGGACTCCATCCTAGCTGGAGGGGTGCTACAGGACCAAGCCTGGCCTGCTGAGGAGTGACGGACTCCATCCTAGCTGGAGGGGTGCTACAGGACCAAGCCTGGCCTGGTGAGGAGTGATGGACTCCATCCTAGTTGGAGGGGTGTTACAGGACCAAGCCTGGCCTGCTGAGGGGTGATGGACTCCATTCTAGCTGGAGGGGTGTTACAGGACCAAGCCTGGCCTGCTGAGGAGTGACGGACTCCATCCTAGCTGGAGGGGTGCTCTCGTCTTATCTACCAACATAGACAGGGCTCTAACTCCTCTAGCTCCACAATGAGACAGGGTGCAGGCCAGGCAGCAGGCTGTTAGCCAGCCCAATGAGGCAGGGTGCAGGCCAGGCAGCAGGCTGTTAGCCAGCCTGACAGCTTAGTGGAGTCTGCCACTAGCACAGTCGGTGTAGTCGGCTCAGTTTTCCCCATCGAGATCGTGTCTGTGCCTCAGTCTAGGTCGGGCAAAACTAAACATGGCGGTGCTCGCCTTAGCAATCTCACTGGGAATAAAGACCTTTTCCATTCCTGTCATTAAAAAAAATATTGTGATAATACCTCACATCTCATAATAGGGATACTTAATGTTACATAGATCCTTCACTTCCAAGGCAGTCATAGTCAATTAACTAATCACGGATCATAAACTTGATGTGATTGGCCTGACTGAAACATGGCTTAAGCCTGATGAATTTACTATGTTAAATGAGGCCTCTCCTCCTGGTTCCACTAAGCTGGCAGGCTGGCATGCATCCTATCTCATTGTGGATCCTGCAAAGGCGGCGGTGTTGCTAACATTAATGACAGCAAGTGTACATTTGAGGTTCTAGTCATGAAATCTATGCAGCCTCCTCAGTCACTTTTTTAAAGCTGCTGTTTACAGGCCTGCTGGGCCGTATGCAGCGTTCCTCACTGAGTTCCCTGAATTCCTATCGGATCTCGTAGTCATGGCAGATAATATTCACATTTTGGTGACTTCAATCTTCACATGGAGAAGTCTACAGACCCACTCCAAAAGGCTTTCGGAGCGATCATGTTTTGTCCAACATCTTTTGGGACCTACGATTTGCCACAATCATACCCTGAATTTACTTTTGTCCCGTGGAATAGATATTGTGGATCTAAATGTTTTTCCTCATAATCCTGGACTATCGGACCACCACCTTACCACCTTATTAAGTTTGCAATCGCAACAAATAATTTGCTTAGACCCAAAACAAGGATTATCAAAAGCTCCGCTATAAATTCTCGGGCAACCCAAAGATTCCTAGATGCCCTTGCAGACTCCCTCCACCTAATGAAGGAGGTCGGAGTACAAACATCAGTTAACCACCTAACCGAGGATCTAAACTTAACCTTGAGTAATACCCTAGATGCAGCCGCACCGCTAAAAACTAAAATAATTTGACACAAGAAACTGTCTCCCTGGTATACAGGAAATACCCCAGCCCTGAAGCAGGCTTCCAGAAAATTGGAACAGAAATTGCCCAAATTGGAAGTCTTCCGACTAGCTTGGAAAGAGAGTACCGTGCAATATCAAAAAGCACTCACTGATCAACCTACTTTCTTTGAGGAGAATAAAATCAATCAATCAATTTTTTATACTGTTTCAAAGCTAACTAAAAAGCAGCATTCCCCAAGTGAAGGTGTCCTTCACTTTAGCAGTGATGAATTCATAAACTTCTTTGACGAAATATAATGTTCATTAGAAAACAAATATGCGTATTTCTCCAAAACTCAGTTGTCCTGAGTCTGCACAAAACTTTCAGGACCTCGGATCAATGAATACACTCAAGTTTTGTAATCCTGTATCTCTTTGAAGCATTCACAAAAGTAATTATGGCCTCTAAACCTTCCAGCTGTCTACTGGACCCTATTCCAACTAAACTACTTCCTGTACTTGGCCCTCCTATGTTGAACATAATAAATGGCTCCCTATCTACTGGATGTGAACCAAACTCACTAAAAGTGGCAGTAATAAAGCCTCTCCTGAAAAAGCCAAACCTTTAAAAAGCTATCGGCCTATATCGAATCTCCCATTCCTCTCATTTTTTTGTTGAAAAAGCTTTTGCTCAGCAACTCACTGCCATCTTGAAGACAAATAATGTATGTGAAACACTCCAGTCTGGTTTTAGATCCCCTCATAATACTGAAACCGCACTCCATGAAGGTGGTAAATGACCTTTTAATGGCGTCAGACCACGGCTCTGCATCTCTCCTCGTGTTCCTAGACCTTAGTGCCGCTTTCAACACCATCGATCACCACATTATTTTGGAGAGATTGGCAACTAATTGGTCTACACGGACAAGTTCTTGCCTGTTTTAGATCTTATCTGTCAGAAAGATATCATTTTGTCTCTGTGGATGGTTTGTCCTCTGACAAATCAATGGTAAGTTTTGGTGTTCCTCAAGGTTCCATTCTAGGACCATGGTGAAGCCCCAAAACTGCCCACCCTGGAAGCCTGTGTTTCATACATAAGGAAGTGAATGGCGGCAAATGTTTTACTTTTAAACTCGGACAAAACAGAGATGCTAGTTCTAGGTCCCAAGAAGTAAAGAGATCTGCTGTTTGATCTGACACCCATCCCTCCCTCCACCCATCCCTCTATCATCTTTCTGCATCCCTCTCTCCACCATTCCTCCCTGCACCATCCCTTTCTCCTCCATTCCTCCCTCCACCATCCCTCCCTCCACCATTCCTCTCTCCACTCATCCCTCCCTCCACCATTCCTCTCTCCACTCATCCCTCCCTCCACCATTCCTCTCTCCACTCATCCCTCCCTCCACTCTCCCTCCCTCCACCATTCCTCCCTCCACCATCCCTCTCTCCACCATTCCTCTCTCCACTCATCCCTCCCTCCACCATTCCTCCCTCCACCATCCCTCCCTCCACCATCCCTCCCTCCACCATCCCTCCCTCCACCATCCCTCTCTATCTCGTCTTTCAGCCTCCTCTCTCTCTTCAATTCCCTCTAACCTATGACCCTGTGTGAGTGGGAGTGAAGTCTTCTGGGAGGTGTAGGCGTAGGGAACATAGTGGTACCGCTGGAGTTGTTATTGTATGTGAGCCTCATGTGTCTCAGAGAGAGAGAGAGAGAGAGAGAGAGAGAGAGAGAGAGAGAGAGAGAGAGAGAGAGAGAGAGGAGAGAGAGAGAGAGAGAGAGAGAGAGAGAGAGAGAGAGAGAGAGAGAGAGAGAGAGAGAGAGAGAGAGAGAGAGAGAGAGAGAGAGAGAGAGAGAGAGAGAGAGAGAGAGAGAGAGAGCAATCTGTTCTCAGCAGTTCTGCCTCAGTGCTCGCATGTGTGTTCTGTTCAGAACAGATAAAACACACCACTGTTTCACACCTTACTGAGGTCATAAGCCTCTCTCTCTCTCATTCTACATCTTCTCACGTTTCCCCTTTCTCTCCCTCCTCCTTCTCTATCCTTCCTCCTTCCCTCTTTCTCTGCTCTCCTCTCTCATACTCATCTGCATCTCTATAATGTATTTTTCAACCTCGTCGTGTTTCTGCTCTGCTCTGATTGGGCCAGAGTCTTTCTAACTGGAGCCTTGGTTCCCAGTCTTTGTGCGAGTTGCTGGGCTTGTTTTGTGTCATATGGAGCAAAGACTGTATCACACATAGACACACACACACACACACACACACACACACACACACACACACACACACACACACACACACACACACACACACACACACACACACACACACACACACACACACACACACACACACACACACACACACACACACACACACACACACACACATAGAGCCACACACACACACACACACACACACACACACACACACACACACACACACACACACACACACACACACACACACACACACACACACACACACACACACACACACACACACACACACACACACACACACACACACACACACACACACACACACAGACACACATAGACACACACACACACACACACACACACACACACACACACACACACACACACACACACACACACACACACACACATATATATTTACAGTTGAAGTCAGAAGTTTACATACACTTAGGTTGGAGTCATTAAAACTCGTTTTTCAACCACTCCACAAATTTCTTGTTAACAAATTATTGTTTTGGCAAGTCGGTTAGGACATCTACTTTGTGCATGACACAAGTAATTTTTCCAACAATTGTTTACAGACAGATTATTTCACTTATAATTCACTGTATCACAATTCCAGTGGGTCAGAAGTTGACATACACTAAGTTCACTGTGACTTTAAACAGCTTGGACAATTCCAGAAAATGATGTCATGGCTTTAGAAGCTTCTGATAGGCTAATTGACATAATTTGAGTCAATTGGAGGTGTACCTGTGGATGTATTTCAAGGCCTACCTTCAAACTCATTGCCTCTTTGCTTGACATCATGGGAAAATCAAAAGAAATCAGCAGAGACCTCAGAAAAACAATTGTATACCTCCACAAGTCTGGTTCATCCTTGGGAGCAAATGCCTGAAGGTACCACGTTCATCTATACAAACAATAGTATGCAAGTATAAACACCATGGGACCACGCAGCCGTCATACCGCTCAGGAAGGAGACGTGTTCTGTCTCCTAGAGATGAACGTACTTTGGTGCGAAAAGTGCAAATCAATCCCAGAACAACAGCAAAGGACCTTGTGAAGATGCTGGAGGAAACAGGTACAAAAGTATCTATATCCACAGTAAAACGAGTCCTATATCGACATAACCTGAAAGGCCACTCAGCAAGGAAGAAGCCACTGCTCCAAAACCGCCATAAAAAAAGCCAGACTACGGTTTGCAACTGCACATGGGAACAAAGATCGTACTTTTTGGAGAAATGTCCTCTGGTCTGATGAAACAAAAATAGAACTGTTTGGCCATAATGACCATCGTTATGTTTGGGGGAAAAAGGTGGATACTTGCAAGCCGAAGAACACCATCCCAACCGTGAAGCACGGGGGTGGCAGCATCATGCTGTGGGGGTGCTTTGCTGCAGGAGGGACTGGTGCACTTCACAAAATAGATGGCATCATGAGGAAGGGGAATAATGTGGATATATTGAAGCAAAATCTCAAGACATCAGTCAGGAAGTTAAAGCTTGGTCGCAAATGGGTCTTCCAAATGGACAATGACCCCAAGCATACTTCCAAAGTTGTGGCAAAATGGCTTAAGGACAACAAAGTCAAGGTATTGGAGTGGCCATCACAAAGCCCTGACCTCAATCCTATAGAACATTTGTGGGCAGAACTGAAAAGGCGTGTACGAGCAAGGAGGCCTATAAACCTGACTCAGTTACATCAACTCTGTCAGGAGGAATGGGCCAAAATTCACCCAACTTATTGTGGGAAGCTTGTGGAATGCTACCCGAAACGTTTGACCCAAGTTAAACAATTGAAAGGCAATGCTACCAAATACTAATTGAGTGTATGTAAACCTCTGACCCACTGGGAATGTGATGAAAGAAATAAAAGCTGAAATAAATCATTCTCTCTACTATTATTCTGACATTTCACATTCTTAAAATAAAGTGGTGATCCTAACTGACCTAAGACAGTGAATTTTTACTAGGATTAAATGTCAGGAATTGTGAAAAACTGAGTTGAAATGTATTTGGCTAAGGTGTATGTAAACTTCCGACTTCAACTGTATATATATACACACACACACACACACATACAGATAGGATCTTCATTTGAGCCAGTTTGCTACAGGAGGAAAATCACTTTGTAGTGTTGGACTTTTGTCGACGCCGGTGGCAGTGAGAGTAATTGCCTGCACTTGAACACACTTTATCTCATGGCCCATACTCTACCAGGGATGGGCATCTTTGATGGGGGTGGGGGCCACAACATCTCTGAACTCATCATCAGGGGCCGCAGTTGCTCGGGCCCAGTAGGATGTAGTACTGTATATAGTACTGTACTAGTAGTGTATCACACTCCCTCTGCTCCCTGGTAAATCTGAACTATTACTTATGGGCGATTTTTAAATTGATTGGAGGACGCCAGTATCAGATACGCTGAACAATATTTGCTCTGAGCTAAACCTGTCTCAGCTGATAACTGAGCCTACACGGCCGAATCCTAAAGATCCATCGAAATCTACCCTGATTGATCTTATTTTGACAAATACTCCAGATAAATATGTTGCTAGTGGGGTTTTCCCACTGGACTTTCGTGACCAGTTGTCTGTCAGAGATGTGAAACTGCATAAATCTAACCCTTGTCATCATTAAGAGAAACTTTAGTGAACAAGCTTTTTTTACATGATCTTTATTTTAGTGACCTTGATTGTATCTCAGCTGTCCCTGAACCTGATTTAGCGTTGTTTTTTTTGTAAATGTTTTCAATGCTATTGTAGATAATCATGCCCCCTTCTGAGAGTTAAAGGTAGATCGAATGCCTGGTTCATTCCTGAATTATCCTTAGTCATTCATAACAGAAATGGTGCCTGGGTCAAAGCCAGGAACACAGGCTTAGGCCCGGATTGGCAATATTTTAAGCAACTGAGGAATCAATGTGTAAGACTGATCAAGAAGGCTAAATCTGATATTTTTACGCTGCTGCTACTCTGTTAATTATTTATGCATAGTCACTTTAACTCTACCCACATGTACATATTACCTCAACTACCTCAACTAGCCGGTGCCCCCGCACCGGTACCCCCCTGTATATATAGCCTCCCTACTGTTATTTTATTTTACTTCTGCTCTTTTTTTTCTCAACACTTTTTTTGTTGTTGTTTTATCTTACTTTTTTATTAAAAATAAATGCACTGTTGGTTAAGGGCTGTAAGTAAGCATTTCACTGTAATGTCTGCACCTGTTGTATTCGGCGCATGTGGCCAATAAAATTTGATTTGATTTGATTTATTATGTAACCATTCTTTCTGATTGTAAGGGGAACCCAGCTAAATTCTGGAAAACTGTCAAATCTCTAAAGGGATGCACTTCCTCCTCTCTGCCCCAACAAATTAATTCAGACTCTGGCCTCATTATGGAGCAAAATGCCATCATTGATGCATTTAATCTTCATTTTATTTCAGCGGGCTATCTTTTTGAAAGAGCATCTAACATTTTACATTTACATTTTAGTCATTTAGCAGAAGCTCTTATCCAGAGCGACTTACAGTTAGTGAGTGCATACATTTTTCATACTGGCCCCCCGTGGGAATCGAACCCACAACGCTGGTGTTGCAAACGCCATACTCTACCAACTGAGCTACACGGGGCCTAACCCTTCTATCTCTGAGAGCTGAATGCTGATTCGGGAATTTTTGCAGATTGACTCGGAAAAAATGTAAGTTACGTTTTAGCATTTCGGCAATTCTAGAAAAAGAAGTCCTTGATGCCTTAGTTGCTATAGATACCAAGAAATCCACTGACCAATTGGAGCCGGGTCTGCTCAAGTGTGCTGCCCCCCCTCATTGCTGGCTCAGTAACCCATATCTTAAATCGAACATTGGTATCAGGAACTATTCCAAAAGTATGGAAAACAGCGTACGTTTCTGCCACTCCATAAGGCCAGGGATAGTAGTGATCTTGATAATTATCGTCCCATTTCCAGGCTTCCATGTCTATCCAAGATTCTCAAATATTTTGTAATTAAGCAACTTCGGTCTTTCTTTATCTGAGCATGGTATTTTGAATATAAATCAATCTGGGTTTAGGCCCAGAGTACAGCACCATCACAGCTACTACATTATTTGTTAATGATCTTGATCAATGCTTTAGACACTAAAGTGAATTGTGTTGCCTTGTTTGTGTACATGTCAAAAGCTTTTGATACTGTTGATCATGCTATTTTATTGAACAAGTTGTCCTCGACAGGCCTGAGCTCTGACGCCTGTTCATGGTTTCATGATTATCTTAGTGACAGAACTCAGGCTATCGTGATTGATGGGGTTAAGTCCGAATTTCTTGAAGTACATAAAGGTGTTCCGCAGGGGTTGATACTAAGACCTGTTCTTTTCACTATTTATATAAATGCTATAGGTCAATCTGTAAAAAAAAAAAAGTACATTTAATCTATATGCGGATGATTCTATTATCTACGCAATTGCCCCGACTGCTGACCTGGCTGTGACAAGGCTACAGTCCAATTTTGCAGTTGTGCAGGAAGCCCTTACTGATTTAAAAGTTGTGCTTAATACGAGCAAAACTAAATACATGTTGTTTTCAAGTTCTTGTAAGATTGTCTCTCGATGGGATTACATCTTCAATCACCGGATGGTTCTATAATCCAACGAGTCCCTGCATACAAATACCTTGGTAATTGGATTGACAATGATTTATCGTTTTAAAAAACATACGACTCAGCTTGTTAAGAAACTATGATTTAAAGTGGGCTTTTATTTTATTTTATTTTTTATTTTTACAGAAACAGATCTTGTAACTCGTTAGTCATCAGTCAACCTTTCTACCTGTTGTTGATTATGTTGATACTATTTATCAAAGTGCAGCTGCCTCTACAACTTAAACCCCTGCCGCTGTTTTTCATAGCGCACTTCCTTTTATCACAGGAAACAGTTTTATTAATCACTGTATTCTTTACCAAAAGGTTGGCTGGACCTCGTGGAAGTAGATCACATCATTATGCTCTTTTTTTGTTTACAAAGCCCTGTTCCACAAGTTTCCGACTTACCTTACTTCACTGTTCATATTTAAAATGACAAGTTATCAAACCCATTCACAGGGTTAGTTAATTCTGCAGACTCCTTTTGGTAAGTCAACCTTCTTACTCCACATGTTTGGAATGAATAGATGTGTTAGTCTACCTAGGGCAGTTCAGGCAGTAGATGTGTTAGTCTACCTAGGGCAGTTCAGGCAGTAGATGTGTTAGTCTACCTAGGGCAGTTCAGGCAGTAGATGTGTTAGTCTACCTAGGGCAGTTCAGGCAGTAGATGTGTTAGTCTACCTAGGGCAGTTCAGGCAGTAGATGTGTAAGTCTACCTAGGGCAGTTCAGGCAGCAGACTTTGGAATTTTATAATGATGATATTGTTTTAGTTGACTGTGTTTTGTGTATATTTATGTTGACTGTGTTTTGTGTATATTGTGCATATTAATGTTCAATATGTGTTGTGCTGTATTTTATTTGTTTTATATAGTATTTTATGAAATTGTATATGCAGGGCTCCCTTGAAAAAGAGACACTGGTCTCAATGGTGACTCCTTGATTAAATAAAGGTACAGTTGAAGTCGGAAGTTTACATACACCGTAGCCAAATACATTTCAACTCAGTTTTTCACAATTCCTGACATTTAATCCTAGTAAAAATTCCCTGTTTTAGGTCTGTTAGGATCACCACTTTATTTTAAGAATGTGAAATGTCAGAATAATAGTAGAGAGAATTATTTATTTCAGCTTTTATTTCTTTCATCACATTCCAAGTGGGTCAGAAGTTTACATACACTCAATTAGTATTTGGTAGCATTGCATTTAAATTGTTTAACTTGGGTCAAACGTTTCGGGTAGCCTTCCACAAGCTTCCCACAATAAGTTGGGTGAATTTTGGCCCATTCCTCCTGACAGAGCTGGTGTAACTGAGTCAGGTTTGTAGGCCTCCTTGCTCGCACACGCTTTTTCAGCTCTGCCCACAAATGTTCTATAGGATTGAGGTCAGGGCTTTGTGATGGCCACTCCAATACCTTGACTTTGTTGTCCTTAAGCCATTTTGCCACAACTTTGGAAGTATGCTTGGGGTCATTGTCCATTTGGAAGACCCATTTGCGACCAAGCTTTAACTTCCTGACTGATGTCTTGAGATTTTACTTCAATATATCCACATTATTTCCCTTCCTCATGATGCCATCTATTTTGTGAAGTGCACCAGTCCCTCCTGCAGCAAAGCACCCCCACATCATGATGCTGCCACCCCCATGCTTCACAGTTGGGATGGTTTTCTTCAGCTTGCAAGACCCCCTTTTTCCTCCAAACATAACGATGGTCATTATGGCCAAACAGTTCTATTTTTGTTTCATCAGACCAGAGGACATTTCTCCAAAAAGTACGATCTTTGTCCCCATGTGCAGTTGCAAACCGTAGTCTGGCTTTTTTATGGCGGTTTTGGAGCAGTGGCTTCTTCCTTGCTGAGCGGCCTTTCAGGTTATGTCGATATAGGACTCGTTTTACTGTGGATATAGATATTTTTGTACCTGTTTCCTCCAGCATCTTCACAAGGTCCTTTGTTGTTGTTCTGGGATTGATTTGCACTTTTTGCACCAAAGTACGTTCATCTCTAGGAGACAGAACACGTCTCCTTCCTGAGCGGTATGATGGCTGCGTGGTCCCATGGTGTTTATACTTGCGTACTATTGTTTGTACAGATGAACGTGGCACCTTCAGGAGTTTGGAAATTGCTCCCAGGGATGAACCAGACTTGTGGAGGTCTACCATTTCTTTTCTGAGGTCTTGGCTGATTTCTTTTGATTTTCCATGATGTCAAGCAAAGAGGCACTGAGTTTGAAGGTAGGCCTTGAAATACATCCACAGGTACACCTCCAATTGACTCAAATGATGTAAATTAGCTTATTAGAAGCTTCTAAAGCCATGACA
Source organism: Coregonus clupeaformis (assembly GCF_020615455.1). Classification (NCBI taxonomy): domain Eukaryota; kingdom Metazoa; phylum Chordata; class Actinopteri; order Salmoniformes; family Salmonidae; genus Coregonus; species Coregonus clupeaformis. The sequence goes on along the minus strand of NC_059204.1, from coordinate 6,612,021 downwards.
TAATTTTCTGGAATTGTCCAAGCTGTTTAAAGGCACAGTCAACTTAGTATATGTAAACTTCTGACCCACTGGAATTGTGATACAGTGGATTATAAGTGAAATAATCTGTCTGTTAGCAATTGTTGGAAAAATTACTTGTGTCATGCACAAAATAGATGTCCTAACCGACTTGCCAAAACTATAGTTTGTTAACAAGAAATTTGTGGAGTGGTTGAAAAACAAGTTTTAATGACTCCAACCTACGTGTATGTAAACTTCCGACTTCAACTATAAATATGTTTTAGTGTTAATTTCGTGCAATTCCATGCGGTGTAGAGAAAAATGTTGCGGTTTTAAAGCAAATTTGCTGCAATTCTACACATTTTGCCATGGGGGGGGGCGGCGAAAACATTTAGCAATTTTGTAACTCATTTCATGGCATTCTATTCATTTTGGCGCGGAGAGGAACATTTGCTGTTTTACAGCTAATTTCCTGCAATTCTACACATTTCGTCTTAGGGTGGGAGAGATATGTTTGCAGTTTTTAATATGATATCTGAGTGAGACTGACTAACAAAATCAATGGGGGCCTCCTGACCAATAATTCGCACATGATAACAAGTTTCGTTAGCTGGCCGCTAAACTAACTAATTGACTCACTATCAGTGACTGACATAACAAGAAACAGCTGATGCTGACTTCGAAAATTGCACCTTGTTTATTCTACTATCTTAGACCCCCCCCAAAAAAAGGAAAAAAAGAAGGTGAATTTGAAATTGATCCGAGGGCCTTCAAAAAGGGCCCATCCCTGAGACATGGTTGCCTGACAGAGTGCCTGCTCAGAATTACATGGCCTCACGTTGACAGTCATGGAGCTGAGTTGAACTTGATAGCGGTGACAAAAAAAAAATCATGTATTTCTACAGTAGAATTTCAAAGTGTTCACACTTTCCCCAAAAACGTGAATATGTTTTGCTGTGGAGTTGTATAGTCATGTAAACATTAGCGCTGGCAACAAGCTCCTCACATCCACTACAATACACAGCTAATATGACAGGAAAATGCTTAGTTGAATAATGGAAATTGACAACACAGTAAACCAAACATAAAGATATGGGACAGACTATCAGCCGTTTCTGTCGTTGGTGGAAAAAAGTACATTTTGACAAAGTACATTAAACTAAAGCACAAATGCCAACCGACATTTTTAAACATGAAATAAATATATCAATATATTACATTATATCACGTGTGAACCCAAGCTAATACCCAAAATGTTCATACTTTAGCAATGAAAACTATTTAGCAAATTACAAGCAAATCATACCAGACCTCTGTAATTCCAGCGGAGGCCAGGGAGGCAACACTGGGGTCTAAAGTTATTATGTAATCTTTTATTCTGTGATCCGTTCCACTTTATTATGACCATTTAGAGCTATTTGATTGAACAATTCATACATATTGTACTTTCTAACCTCAAATACGCCACAGGTTTTAAGTTCTCCTGCAACGGGGTTATCAAATTAAGATCCTGCATCTGTACACACACACACACACACACACACACACACACACACACTTGTCCCGGATATGACAGTGTTGCCAGCCCTATAAGACCAGCAGCAGTCAAAGGACTATCAACTCACTGTCAGATTAGAGATGAAAGATTATACAGTAGTAATACAGAGGGAATTGAGATTAGAGATTGGGTTCTGAGAAGGGGTTAAGGCATGGCCAGCACACAGAGCGGTTATATCAGTAATGGTGTATGGTCTAATGTATTTGACTGGGCTGAGAAAGGGAGAGATGGAAAGAAAAGAGGGAGGTGGAGGGAAATAGAAAGAGTCAGAGGATGGAAGCGTGCGTCAAATAAATTGTAGTTTTTTATTAGGGGAGAGGGTAGAGAAGTGATAGAGAGAGAGAGAGAGAGAGATGGAGATGGAGTCAGAGAAATATGTTATTTATGAGAAGGAAGGAGAGAAGGGAGGAGAAAAGTTTGAGTTTTAGAGCGAGCGAGCGATGGAGTGAGAGAGTGAGAGAGAAAGACAGACTGCATTTGACTGAGCTGAGGATAGGAGAGGGAGAGAGGGGGAGGGAAAGAGGTCACAACAGCGAGAGAGAGGGAAGCGTGCGTCAGGGGAAGATTAATATTGCATCAAAAATGGTGAGGACCTGCAGATGACCTGAAGCACTCAGAGCGAGAGAGACAGAACCATCAACCACTCTCTCTCTCCACCTCTCTCTCTTTCTCCATACAGTATATACACTGAGTATTCAAAACATTAAGAACACCTTCCTAATATTGAGCACCCCCCGCTTTTGCCCTCAGAACAGCCGCAATGTTAGTGTGTGTGTGTGTGTGTGTGTGTGTGTATATATATATGTGTGTATGTATATATGTATGTACAGTGAGGGAAAAAAGTATTTGATCCCCTGCTGATTTTGTACGTTTGCCCACTGACAAAGACATGATCAGTCTATAATTTTAATGGTAGGTTTATTTGAACAGTGAGAGACAGAATAACAACAACAAAATCCAGAAAAACGCATGTCGAAAATGTTATAAATTGATTTGCATTTTAATGAGGGAAATAAGTATTTGACCCCTCTGCAAAACATGATTTAGTACTTGGTGGCAAAACCCTTGTTGGCAATCACAGAGGTCAGACGTTTCTTGTAGTTGGCCACCAGGTTTGCACACATCTCAGGAGGGATTTTGTCCCACTCCTCTTTGTAAATCTTCTCCAAGTCATTAAGGTTTCGAGGCTGACGTTTGGCAACTCGAACCTTCAGCTCCCTCCACAGATTTTCTATGGGATTAAGGTCTGGAGACTGGCTAGGCCACTCCAGGACCTTAATGTGCTTCTTCTTGAGCCACTCCTTTGTTGCCTTGGCCGTGTGTTTTGGGTCATTGTCATGCCGGAATACCCATCCACAACCCATTTTCAATGCCCTGGCTGAGGGAAGGAGGTTCTCACCCAAGATTTGATGGTACATGGCCTCGTCCATCGTCCCTTTGATGCGGTGAAGTTGTACTTACCCCTTAGCAGAAAAACACCCCCAAAGCATAATGTTTCCACCTCCGTGTTTGACGGTGGGGATGGTGTTCTTGGGGTCATAGGCAGCATTCCTCCTCCTCCAAACACGGCGAGTTGAGTTGATGCCAAAGAGCTCCATTTTGGTCTCATCTGACCACAACACTTTCACCCAGTTCTCCTCTGAATCATTCAGATGTTCATTGGCAAACTTCAGACAGCCCTGTATATGTGCTTTCTTGAGCAGGGGGACTTTGCGGGAGCTGCAGGATTTCAGTCCTTCACGGCGTAGTATGTTACCAATTGTTTTCTTGGTGACTATGGTCCCAGCTGCCTTGAGATCATTGACAAGATCCTCCCGTGTAGTTCTGGGCTGATTCCTCACTGTTCTCATGATCATTGCAACTCCACGAGGTGAGATCTTGCATGGAGCCCCAGGCAGAGGGAGATTGACAGTTATTTTGTATTTCTTCCATTTGCGAATAATCGCAACAACTGTTGTCACCTTCTCACCAAGTTGCTTGGCGATGGTCTTGTAGCCCATTCCAGCCTTGTGTAGGTCTACAATATTGTCCCTGACATCCTTGGAGAGCTCTTTGGTCTTGACCATGGTGGAGAGTTTGGAATCTGATTGATTGATTGCTTCTGTGGACAGGTGTCTTTTATACAGGTAACAAGCTGAGATTAGGAGCACTCCCTTTAAGAGTGTGCTCCTAATCTCAGCTCATTACCTGTATAAAAGACACCTGGGAGCCAGAAATCTTTCTGATTGAGAGGGGGTCAAATACTTATTTCCCTCATTAAAATGCAAATCAATTTATAACATTTTTGACATGCGTATTTCTGGATTTTTTTGTTGTTATTCTGTCTCTCACTGTTCAAATAAACATTCCATTAAAATTATAGACTGATCATGTCTTTGTCAGTGGGCAAACGTACAAAATCAGCAGGGGATCAAATACTTTTTTCCCTCACTGTATGTATGTATGTATATATGTATGTATGTATGTATGTATGTATGTATGTATGTATGTATGTATGTATGTATGTATGTATGTATGTATGTATGTATGTATGTTTGTATATGTGTATATATATATGTATGTATGTATATATGTGTATATATGTCTATGTATATGTATGCTGTATATATCAGTCTCTCTCTCTCTCTCTCTTTCACATTGTTCTCATCCTTGCTTTTTTTGACACTGCCAGTTCCCTCTCTCCTACTGCCAGTTCCATCTCTCCTACTGGCAGTTCCAATTCTTCTACTGCCAGTTCCCTCTCTCCTACTGCAAGTTCCCTCTTTCCTACTGCCAGTTCCATCTCTCCTACTGCCAGATCCATCTCTCCTACTGCCAGATCCCTCTTTCCTACTGCCAGTTCCATCTCTCCTACTGCCAGTTCCCTCTCTCCTACTGCCAGTTCCCACTCTCCTACTGCCAGTTCCCTCTTTCCCACTGCCAGTTCCCTCTCTCCTACTGCCAGTTCCCTCTCTCCTATTGCCAGATCCATCTCTCCTACTGCCAGTTCCATCTCTCATACTGCCAGTTCCCACTCTCCTACTGCCAGTTCCCTCTCTCCTATTGCCAGATCCATCTCTCCTACTGCCAGTTCCCTCTCTCCTACTGCCAGTTCCCTCTCTCCTATTGCCAGATCCATCTCTCCTACTGCCAGTTCCATCTCTCATACTGCCAGTTCCCTCACTCCTACTGCCAGTTCCCTCTTGTCCCTCTTGTCCCTCTTGTCTTTCCTACTGCCAGTTCCCTCTCTCCTACTGCCAGTTCCCACTCTCCTACTGCCAGTTCCATCTCTCCTATTGCCAGTTCCCTCTCTCCTATTGCCAGATCCATCTCTCCTATTGCCAGTTCCCTCTCTCCTATTGCCAGATCCATCTCTCCTACTGCCAGTTCCATCTCTCATACTGCCAGTTCCCTCTCTCCTACTGCCAGATCCCTCTTTCCTACTGCCAGTTCCGTCTCTCCTACTGCCAGTTCCCTCACTCCTACTGCCAGTTCCATCTCTCCTATTGCCAGATCCATCTCTCCTACTGCCAGTTCCATCTCTCCTACTGCCAGATCCATCTCTCCTACTGCCAGTTCCCGCTCTCCTACTGCCAGTTCCCTCTCTCCTACTGCCAGTTACCTCTCTCCTACTGCCAGTTCCCTCTCTTACTGCCAGTTCCCTCTCTCCTACTGCCAGTTCCCTCTCTCCTACTGCCAGTTCCATATCTCCTACTGCCAGTTACCTCTCTCCTACTGCCATTTCCCTCTCTCCTACTGCCAGTTCCCTCCCTCCTACTGCCAGTTCCCTCTCTCCTACTGCCAGTTCCATCTCTCCTACTGCCAGTTCCCTCTCTCCTACTGCCAGTTCCCTCACTCCTACTGCCAGTTCCCTCTCTCCTACTGCCAGCTCCACACCTGCCTATTCTCTCTCTCCATCTCTTCCTTCCCTATCTCCCTCTCTTTAAATATCGCCTCTTTTCTGCTTTCTCTGTCCCCCTCTCCTTTCTCCCTTTAATGTCTATTTTCCTCTCGTTCCCTCTCTCTGTCGTGCAGGTTTATTTTGGTCGTCCGCTGGTAAGCTATGTCTGCTTTCTCATTCTTCATCTCCATCTCTCTCTCCCTCTCTTCTCTCTCTCAGCTGCTCCTTCTCCCTCCCCTCTCTCTCGGCTCCCATCGTTTCTCCATCTTTCATCACTTTCTCTCTTTTTAATGACTGTCGTTCTGCTTTCCCTCAATCTCCCTCTCTATCTTTTTCCCTCTCCTCTAACACTATCCCTCTTTTCTCTAGCTTTCTCTTCTACACTGTGTTGCTTCATTTGAACAACTCTACTTTCTTTGCGTTCCATATCTTTCTCCATCGCTGTCTCTCTATCTCTCTCTCTCTCTCTCTCTCTCTCTCTCTCTCTCTCTGTCTCTCTCAATTCAATTTCAATTCAATTTAAGGGCTTTATTGGCATGGGAAACGTATGTTAACATTGCCAAAGCAAGTGAAGTAGATAATAAACAAAAGTGAAATAAACAATAAATATTAACAGTAAACATTACACTCAGAAGTTCCAAAAGAATAAAGATATTTCAAATGTCATATTATGTATATATACAGTGTTGTAACAATGTGCAAATAGTTAAAGTACAAATGGGAAAATAAATAAACATAAATATGGGTTGTATTTACAGTGGTGTTTGTTCTTCACTGGTTGCCCTTTTCTTGTGGCAACAGGTCACAAATCTTGCTGCTGTGATTGCACACTGTGGTATTTCACCCAGTAGATAAGGGAGTTTATCAAAATTGGGTTTGTTTTCGAATTCTTTGTGGATCACTGTAATCTGAGGGAAATATGTGTCTCTAATATGGTCATACATTTGGCAGGAGGTTAGGAAGTGCAGCTCAGTTTCCACCTCATTTTGTGGGCAGTGTGCACATAGCCTGTCTTCTCTTGAGAGCCAGGTCTGCCTACGGCGGCCTTTCTCAATAGCAAGGCTATGCTCATTGAGTCTGTACATAGTCAAAGCTTTCCTTAAGTTTGGGTCAGTCACAGTGGTCAGGTATTCTACCACTGTGTACTCTCTGTTTAGGGCCAAATAGTGTTCTAGTTTGCTCAGTTTTTTTATTTGTTCTTTCCAATTTGTCAAGTAATTATTTTTTTGTTTTCTCATGATTTGGTTGGGTCTAATTGTGTTGTTGTTGTTGTTGTTGTCCTGGGGCTCTGTGGGGTCTGTTTGTGTTTGTCAACAGAGCCCCAGGACCAGTTTACTTAGGGGACTCTTCTCCAAGTTCATCTCTCTGTAGGTGATGGCTTTGTTATGGAAGGTTTGGGAATTTAACGGCTCTTTTCTGGATTTTGATAATTAGCGGGTATTGGCCTAATTCTGCTCTGCATGCATTATTTGGTGTTTTTCGTTGTACACAGAGGATATTTTTGCAGAATTCTGCATGCAGAGTCTCAATTTGGTGTTTGTCCCATTTTGTGAATTCTTGGTTGGTCAGCGGACACCAGACCTCACAACCATAAAGGGCAATGGGTTCTATAACTGATTCAAGTATTTTTAGCCAGATCCTAATTGGTATGTCAAATTTTATGTTCCTTTTGATGGCATAGAAGGCCCTTCTTGCATTGTCTCTCAGATCGTTCACAGCTTTGTGGAAGTTACCTGTTGCGCTGATGTTTAGGCCGAGGTATGTATCGTTTTTTTGTGTGCTCTAGGGCAACGGTGTCTAGATGGAATTTGTATTTGTGGTCCTGGCAACTGGACCTTTTTTGGAACACCATTATTTTTTGTCTTACTGAGATTTACTGTCAGGGCCCAGATCTGACAGAATCTGTGCAGAAGATCTAGGTGCTGCTGTAGGCCCTCCTTGGTTGTGGACAGAAGCACCAGATCATCAGCAAACAGTAGACATTTGACTTCAGATTCTAGTAGGGTGAGGCCGGGTGCTGCAGACTGTTCTAGTGCCCTCGCCAATTCGTTGATATATATGTTGAAGAAGGTGGGGCTTAAACTGCATCCCTGTCTCACCCCACGGTCCTGTGGAAAGAAATGTGTGTTTTTTGCCAATTTTAACCGCACACTTGTTGTTTGTGTACATTAATTTTATAATGTCGTATGTTTTTCCCCCAACCCCACTTTCCATCAATTTGTATAGCAGACCCTCATGCCAAATTGAGTCAAAAGCTTTTTTGAAATCAACAAAGCATGAGAAGACTTTGCCTTTGTTTTGGTTTGTTTGTTTGTCAATTAGGGTGTGCAGGGTGAATACGTGGTCTGTCGTACGGTAATTTGGTAAAAAGCCAATTTGACATTTGCTCAGTACATTGTTTTCACTGAGGAAATGAACTAGTCTGCTGTTAATGATAATGCAGAGGATTTTCCCAAGGTTGCTGTTGACGCATATCCCACGGTAGTTATTGGAGTCAAATTTGTCTCCACTTTTGTGGATTGGGGTGATCAGTCCTTGGTTCCAAATATTGGGGAAGATGCCAGAGCTAAGGATGATGTTAAAGAGTTTAAGTATAGCCAATTGGAATTTGTGGTCTGTATATTTTATCATTTCATTGAGGATACCATCAACACCACAGGCCTTTTTGGGTTGGAGGGTTTGTATTTTGTCCTGTAGTTCATTCAATGTAATTGGATAATCCAGTGGGTTCTGGTAGTCTTTAATAGTTGATTCTAAGATTTTCATTTGATCATGTATATATTTTTGCTGTTGTTCTTTGTAATAGGGCCAAAAAGATTGGAGAAGTGGTTTACCCATACATATCCGTTTTGGATAGATAGCTCTTCGTGTTGTTGTTTGTTTAGTGTTTTCCAATTTTCCCAGAAGTGGTTAGGCTATGGATTCTTCAATTACATTGAGCTGATTTCTGACATGATGTTCCATATTTTTCCGTAGTGTATTTCTGTATTGTTTTAGTGATTCACCATAGTGAAGGCGTAGGCTCAGGTTTTCTGGGTCTCTATGTTTTTGGTTGGATATGTTTCTCAATTTCTTTCTTAGGTTTTTGCATTCTTCATCAAACCATTTGTCACTGTTGTTACTTTTCTTCGGTTTTCTGTTAGAGATTTTTAGATTTGATAGGGAAGCTGAGAGTTCAAATATACTGTTTAGGTTTTCTACTGCCACGTTTACAACTTCACTATTACAGTGGAACATTTTGTCCAGGAAGTTATCTAGAATGGATTGAATTTGTTGTTGCCTAATTGTTTTTTGGTAGGTTTCAACACTACTTTCCATCCATCTATAGCATCTTTTTTTTTCATATATGTTTTTTTTTGGGAGGGGGGTAGATCAGCGTAATATTGCAGATAGATTATATCTTCTATCAATGTAATTGTCTGCATCACTTCCAATCCCCCATGTTTTTTATATATATACTCCCCTTTATTACTTTTCAACCCCGCCATCCTAAATTAGTGAACAACAATGCCCAGGCCTCTACCTCCAGCTTATACATACTATCTACATTTTATGGACACAGTCAATTTTACAATAATTCTATTTTATTTATTTTTGCTCCTGAATTTCTTCTACTCTCAACCTCTCCAATCATTTTCATGATGTCCATCCGGTTTGCTTCTATATGCAATATATTTCTAACTGTGCTCCTTCCCAAAAGCTCCCAACATACAACCTATATACTTATTATGGACACAGTATGCTTACATTATTAGTTATCTTGTTATTATTTGTTGTTATTTGTTATTAGTCCCATGCTTCAACTACATTCAACACCTCTATATCACATCACATCTATAGCATTTCTTAATATTATTCAGTTCCTTTGGCTTTGATGCATCATGATTGAGTATTGCTCTGTTCAAGTAGACTGTGATTTTGCTGTGGTCTGATGTCAGTGGGCTGACTGAACGCTCTGAGAGACTCTGGGTTGAGGTCAGTGATAAAGTAGTCTACAGTACTACTGCCAAGAGATGAGCTATAGCTGTACCTACCATAGGAGTCCCCTCGAAGCCTACCATTGTCTATGTACATACCCAGTGTGCGACAGAGCTGCAGGAGTCGTGACCCGTTTTTGTTGGTTATGTGTCTAGGGGGGCATATGGGGGAGGGAATGCTGTCACCTCCAGGTAGGTGTTTGTCCCCCTGTGTGCTGAGGGTGTCAGGTTCTTGTCCAGTTCTGGCATTTAGGTCGCCACAGACTAGTACATGTCCCTGGGTCTGGAAATGATTGATTTCCCCCTCTAGGATGGTGAAGCTGTCATCGTTAAAGTATGGGGATTCTAGTGGGGGGATATAGGTAGCACACATGAGGACATTTTTCTCTGTTGAATTTCTAACCAAATGTAAAATGTTCCTGTTTTGATTAATTTAATAGGGTGAGTTAGGTCTGCTCTATACCAAATTAGCGTACCTCCTGAGTCCCTTCCCTGTTTCACACCTGGTAGTTTGGTGGATGGGACTACCAGCTCTCTGTAACCTAGAGGGCAACCAGTGGGTCCGTCTCCTCTATACCATGTTTCTTGTAGGATGACAATGTCTGTATTTCCAATTTCTTTGGTGAAGTCCAGATTCCTGCTCTTTAGGCCAAAGGCAGTAGACCTCAGGCCTTGGATATTCCAAGATGAAATAGTGAAGGCTTTGTGTTCCATAAAGTGTCTAATGTTGTTGGTTGTGTGGTTTGGCCTCAGGCCAGTAATTGCCTGCTGAGCATCTGGTACATGCCATTGGCTTGGGCTAGTGTAAGAGTGGGTGTTGGGCCTGTTTGCCTGCTCACGGCCTGGGCGTATGTGTGACTTTCATGTTGAGGCCCTCTTTGTGGGAGTGGGGGGCTTGGGCTGGGTAGGAGGGGCATAGTTCTGATCTGAGGGGGCCTAAATGGGGTGTGGGTTGAATTGGGGGGGAGTTAATTGGTGGGGGTGGGGGTGTAGATGTGGCTGATGGTGCTGTGGTCTGGATGTAGGTCCTCTCTGCGTGGGTCCCCTATGTGTAGGTCCTGGGGGGTCCTGCAGGTCTGGGAGAGTGTCTCGCTGGTCTGGGCGGGGTGTCTGTTGATCTGTTGCTCCTGTGTTGGGTCTGCGGTTGAGGGCGATATCCTTTAGGGTCCGGGCGAAGGTGGGCACTGCTGCCTTGTATAGGTGGAACTGGTCGTAAAGGCTGTTCTCGTCCAGTGGTAGGCCAGGTAGACATTTGGTTTTGATGCACAGTCACGGGAAATACTTGCGTTTACCCGCTGTATGGTAGCAGGGTGGAAGTCTTTTCGTGGTAGCAGGGTTGAGATAATCTCTCTCTCTCTCTCTCTCTCTCTCTCTCTCTCTCTCTCTCTCTCTCTCTCTCTCTCTCTCTCTCTCTCTCTCTCTCTCTCTCTCTCTCTCTCTCTCTCTCTCTCTCTCTCTCTTCTTCTCTCTCTCTTCTCTCTCTCTTCTCTCTTTCCTCCAGGTCTATTTACGGTGGCGAAGGTGGTGTCAGTTAGTTGAGGCATGGTGCATCAGTGCCCAGGGTTCAAGAACCATGCAGGGGTCAGTCAGAGGTTATTGCCACTGAGGGGCTGTGATTACCCTAGCTGTCAATCACACACACACACATTAGATCAGAGCCAATTTGTTTTTCAGATTTTAAACTATCAAACCATTTCACTAAGTATTTCATTAAATTGTCAGCATTATCTGTATGTGAATACAACCCGCTGTGACTGTAGTTCAATGTGAGTTTGTTTGTAAATTCAATGCGAGTTTGTTTGTTAATTCAATGTGAGTTTGTTAGTTCAATGTGAGTTTTGTTCGTTAGTTCAATGTGAGTTTGTTAGTTCAATGTGAGTTTTGTTCGTTAGTTCAATGTGAGTTTGTTTGTTAGTTCAATGTGTTTGTTAGTTCAATGAATGCTTGTGCACTAAACCACTGCATCTATGGAAGTTGTAGATCTATAATGATGTGTTTGGTGGACTATAGTATATTGAAGCAATAAAGGCTAAGGACTGTTCTTACGCACAACGTGCCTGGATACAGCCCTTAGCCGTGGTACAGTATATTAACCCCAGGTGCCTTACTGTTATTATAAACTGGTTACCAACATAATTAGAACAGTAAAAAGTAATGTTTTGTCATACCCGTAGGTCTGATATACCACGGCTTTAAGCCAATCAGCATTCAGGGCTGGAATTACTCAGATTATAAAGTAAAGTATATTAGGGCTGGCATCTCATCTCCTCTCTCACTACTTCCTCTGACCTAACCCTCTCTCTTTTTCTCTCTTCATCTTATCTCCTCTCTCACTTCTTCCTCTGACCTAACCCTCTCTCTGTTTCTCTCTTCATCTCATCTCCTCTCTCACTACTTCCTCTGACCTAACCCTCTCTCTGTTTCTCTCTTCATCTCATCTCCTCTCTCACTACTTCCTCTGACCTAACCCTCTCTCTGTTTCTCTCTTCATCTCATCTCCTCTCTCACTACTTTCTCTGACCTAACCCTCTCTCTTTATCTCCCTCTCCTCTCTCTCACGCTGGTGTAGGATAGTCTCTTGTAAAGCTAACTCTCTCTCTCTCTCTCTCTCTCTCTCTCTCTCTCTGTATAAGAGTCTCTCGTAGTGCTAACTTTAGCAGGCTAATTAGTCCCTAATTACAGGTCTAGCTGGAGCGAAAGGAGCTCCACACGTGCTGTTAGTACCTTGCCTGAATCTAGCTGATCTAGGGTGTAATCATTGGTCCAACAGTTGCAAACAAGAGTTTCTATTGGACAAATTCAAATTATCCCCCGTTTTGTTTCGTTTGCTTCCATTTAAGAAATGTTTTTAACAGAATCGGCGCATTGAATACAGTCTGGATCACACGCAAACACAGTTCACTTTCATAGAGTTACCAGCCTCAGAAATTGCAGCCCAAATAAATGCTTCACAGAGTTCAAGTCACAGACACATCTCAACGTCAACTTTCAGAGAAGACTGTGTGAATCAGGCCTTCATGGTTGAATTGCTGGAAAGAAACCACTACTAAAGGACACCAATAATAAGAAGAGACCTGCTTGGGCCAAGAAACACGAGCAATGGACATTAGACCGGTGGAAATCTGTCCTTTGGTCTGGATTCCAAATTGGAGATTTTTGGTTCCAAACGCCGTGTCTTTGTGAGAAGCGGTGTGGGTGAACGGATGATCTCCGCATGTGTAGTTCCCACCGTAAAGTATGGAGGAGGTGGTGTTATGGTGTGGGGGTGCTTTGCTGGTGACACTGTCTGTGATTGTTTTAGAATTCAAGGCACACTCAACCAGCATGGCTACCACAGCATTCTGCAGCGATACGCCATCCCAACTGGTTTGGGCATAGTGGGACTATCATTTGTTTTTCAACAGGATAATGACCCAAAATACCTCCAGGCTGTGTAAGGGCTATTTGACCAAGAAGGAGAGTGATGGAGTGCTGCACCAGATGACCTGGCCTCCACAATCCCCCGACCTCAACCCAATTGGGATGGTTTGGGATGAGTCGGACCACAGAGTGAAGGAAAAGCAGCCAACAAGTGCTCAGCATATGTGAGAACTCCTTCAAGACCGTTGGAAAAGCATTCCAGGTGAAGCTGGTTGAGAGTGCCAAGAGTGTGCAAAGCTGTCATCAAGGCAAAGGGTGGCTATTTGAAGAATCTCAAATATATTTTGATTTGTTTAACACTTTTTTGGTTACTACATGATTCCATATGTGTTATTTCATAGTTTTGATGTCTTCACTATTATTCTACAATGTAGAAAATAGTACAAAATAATGTGCACAAATCATCAAGCCAAACCTTCATATCATGACTGCTAACCGCTACACACAGCCTCACGTCATAGTCAACATAGCTACTATACTGAACAAAAATATAACATGCAACAATTTCATAGACTTTACTGAGTTACAGTTCATATGAGGAAGTCAGTCAATTGAAATAAATGCATTAGGTCCTAATCTATGGATTTCACATGACTGGGAATACTGATATGTATCTGTTGGTCACAGATACCTTAAAAAAATGGGCCTCACAATGGGCCTCAGGATTTCATCACGGTATTTATGTGCATTCAAATTGCCATCGATAAAATGCAATTGTTGTCACGTTGTGTAGAAGACAGGCGCAGGAATAAATATTATTATTATTTAAAAAAATTTCACCCAACACAATGTACGTCATGAAAAACGACGGGGACAAAGCCCAAAACAAACACGTGTATATAGACACTACCGTTCAAAAGTTTGGGATCACTTATAAATGTCCTGGTTTTTGAAAGAAAAGCTATTTTGTTGTCCATTAAAATAATATCAGATTGATCAGAAATACAGTGTAGACATTGTTAATGTTGTAAATTGCTATTGTAGCTGGAAACGTCAAGATTTTTTTATGGAATATCTACATAGGCGTACAGAGGCCCATTATCAGCAACCATCAGTCCTGTGTTCCAATGGCACGTTGTGTTTGCTAATCCAAGTTTATCATTTTAAAAGGCTAATTGATCATTAGAAAACCCTTTTGCAATTATGTTAGTACAGCTGAAAACTGTTGTGCTGATTGAAGAAGCAATAAAACTGGCCTAATCCCTGGTCAGCGAAGTGTCCAAGGATGTCCACCGCATTAACCCAGCACCGCTCCTCTAGGTCATACCCCTCCCAGTCGATGTGGTACTGGAGACGCCCTGCCCAACACTGGCCTGAGGAGAGACACATGAAAAGTAGAGTAATGCGGTAATCAGCAGGGAGTTGCAAACGGTACGTTACCTCATTAACCTTCCTCAGGACTTTAAAACGGACCCACAAACTGCGGCTCAGCTACTGGCAGGGCAAGCGGAGGGGCAGGTTCCGGGTGGAGAGCCAGACCCGGTCGCCTGGAGAGAAAACAGGCGCCTCACTGCGGTGGACGACGCACGGCCCGCTGGAGACGAGTGTGCACAGCGTTTTAGACATCTGATGGGACACTGACGAGGACTTCAACACACTTCCAAACAATCTCGATGTAAAATTTGTGCCTTGAAATCTGTACGATTTTTGGAAATCCAAAGGTAGAGAAATACTTAATCAGCGCCTTCACAATTGCGTTACTTGTGATTGTACGCATAGGAATCGCCTCCTGTGCTGAAGCCTCTGGAAATAGTTGGAAATAGTTGGAGAACCCCAGGAATCGTTCACGGAGTTGGGGATGGACCATGACCTGACTGCGCTGACGCGTTGCTCCTCCATCTCCACTCCCTCCGTGGATATGAGGTAGGCCAAAAAGGACACGTTCTGCTGGAAAAACAAACATTTCTCGTCTGACATATAGGTTAATGCTCCAACAGTCTTCCCAGCACAGACCTGACTAACAACATATGCTGGGCTCGGTCAGCAGAATAGACCAAAATGTTGTCTATATAAACTACTCCGTCCCAGCATGTCCCGAAACACTTCGTTAATAAAGGGCTGGAAGACAGAAGGAACATTAGACAAGCCAAAGGGCATTCCGAGATACTCGGCCGTTTTCCATTCTTCGCCTGCACGAATGCGCACCAGATTGTAGGCGCTCCTCAAGTCGAGTTTCGTGAAGTACTGCGCCCCGTGCATTTGTTCGTTGATGGTTGGGATGAGGGGTAAAGGATAGCTGAACTTAACGGTGACTTGATTCAGTGTTTGATAATCAATGCAGGGGCGCAGTCCCCCATCTTTCTTTTGAACATGTTACGTTCTCCCCTCAGGTGTAGTTTGTCAGAGGAGGAGAAGTAAATGCCCGTGCCTGCACACACAAGGTAAACTAGATGGATGGGGAAGAAATGTGGGGTGTAATGAACTGAAATAACCAGACACAACAACCAGAACTCAATGTTAGCCCTCGGGGGACGTTTAGTAAGGTAATTAAGCAAAAATAAATACAACACCCATAAAGAAACAGTAATAAAACAAATCAAACAAACCAGGGAAGGTAAGAGAAGGGAATGTTTGGGATCGGGGTCCAATTAATGAAAATAAACAAAAAAGTCCCTCCTCTTCTACACACCTAATCCTTCCTAACACACTCTAAGCCCTAACCCACTTTCCTACCTGTTACCATAAATACAGGGGTGACACCCGCCCGGCTAACCTAGTGTGTAAAACAATGGGTTATCTACGTGTGAATGTACACCCATGGGCAGAACTACCTTTCCCTTCTCCAGGACCCAGGTAGGGTGGAGTACATCAGGAGGACAGGCTGGAACACAAACAAAGATAAATTAAAACAACCAATAACCAAATCCTCAAACAGCCAAACAACAAGTGTCCTCTCTCTCTCACACGGCAAACAGTTTATACTCTAGTCAATCAGCTACAGCTGCCAGGACTCTGGACTGAAGCCACGCCCACCATCGTCAGCCGCAACTCAGCACACCTGTAATGCCCAGAACACACAAACACACTACAAAGGAAAATGGGGAGAAAGAAAAAACACGTCACACGTAACACGCCCCCCCCCCCCAAAAAAAAAAGAGTAAACCCCTGGGTTTATGATAAGAACCTTACATACATATACACATATATATATATATATTTTATAATACCAAATACTTACAACACATCCCCCCTAGTTGTCAACGCCCCCTTCTATTATTTTCATTTTTTCTCTGAACTAGGCACGTGACAGAGCATCCGCAACCACATTTTCTGCACCCTTTATATGCTGAATTTCTAAATTATAACCCTGTATAACCAACGGCCAACGCATAAGACGTTGGTTGTGGTTGTACATACGGCTCAAAAAAGTTAAAGGGTTGTAGTCTGTGTATACCACAACAGGCGACACACTGGAGCCAACATAAACCTCAAAAGATTGTAAGGCAAACAACAGCGCCAGAGTCTCCTGTTCGATAGTGGAATAACGTGACTGACAGCTGTTGAATTTGCGAGAGAAGTAACAAACGGGGTGATCTAGACCATCGTGCTCCTGTAATAGTAGAGCTGGCATCCACCTCCAACTTAAAGGGTTTCTGGAAATCAGGGGCAGAAAGAACAGGAGAAGTACACACTAGTGCTTTTACAGAGTCAAAAGCAGACTGACACTCAGCAGTCCACTCAAAGGACACTGAAGGACTGAGTAACCTAGTCATTGGGGCTACAACAGTTGAGAAATTCCTACAAAATGTACGATAATAACCCGTCATGCCTAAGAATCTGCGTAATTCCCGTCGAGTGGCAGGAAACCGGGTGATAGCGTCCACCTTAGCTGTTACTGTACGAACCTGACCCCGCCCCACCTCTTTACCCAAATATGTAACAGTAGCCTTTCCAAACTCACATTTGGCTAAGTTAAGGGTCAAAGAAGCGCTGGCCAAGCGTGCAAACAAAGTTCTCAATGTGCTCATGTGATCAAGCCAGGTAGTCGAATGAACAACCAGGTCATCATAATACGCGGTACAATCAGGAACATCAGCCAACACAGTATTTACCAAACGTTGAAAACGTGGCCGGGGCGTTCCTCATTCCAAAAGCCGTTACCGTGTACTGGCCAGAAACTGTCAGGGGTTACAAAAGCAGACACCTCAGAGGCACGAGGGGTTAAAGGCACCTGCCAATAACTTTTTAACAAGTCAAGCTTAGTAACATACGCAGCCGATCCAATAGTGTCTATACAGTCCTCCATGCGAGGTAAAGGGAATGAGTCGGGTATAGTAACATTATTCACTTTTCTGTAGTCAGTGCAAAACCTTTGAGTCCCGTCAGGCTTTGGAATCAGCAGACAGGGGGGGGGGGGAACCTCCAAGGACTGCCACTGGGGATTGCCATCTCATTTTCCACTAAATAAGTTACCTCTTTTTCTTCATCATTACTTTCTTGGTTGAATTCACACGGTAAGGGTGCTGTTTGATTGGAGCAGCATCACCTACATTTATATCATGTTTCAACACATTTGTACTACTGGGAACATCCTTGAAGAGACTCGGAGAATCAGTGATTTAGTAATTCAATATCAGCCCTCTGCTGATCATTCAAGTGCAACAAATGGGATTGGAGAAGATGCTACCATCTCCGAATTACATAAATGAGCACACTGCTCAGGAGTATTTCGCATCACCAAACCGTCCTCATCATTTATGCTGACTCCTGGGTGAGTAACCATGCTCATAGAAGCAACAGAGGATCCAACAGGATTTTCACTGGTAATGGGAGATTCGATACCAACTCTACCATGATAGGCTTTAATCATGTTAATGTGACATACCCGAAATGGGCGTCTACGGTCTGGCGTTTTGATATCAGTATCACTGAGTTTTCGCTCCACCACATATGGGCCAGAGAAACTGGAAGAGAGACACGAGCCAGGTACCGGCAACAACACCAAGACTTGGTCACCTGGTTGAAAAGAACGAGACACAGTTTTTTACATCAAAGTGACTTTTCATTTTCTTTTGTGTGGAAGACAGATTTTCTCTGGCTACAGCACATGCGTCATGCAACCGCTCCCGGACTTGACTAACACAGTCTAGTACATTAGTAGAGGACCCAACTGAATCATCAGCCATAATTTGTTCTTTCAGTACCTTGAGAGGCCCCTCAAGGTGTGACCAAAGATTAGCTCAGCTGGGCTAAACCCAAGAGACTCTTGTACGGTCTCCCGAATAGCAAACAGCACGTACGGCACCCCCTCATCCCAATCTTTTTCTGTGTCCATACAGTATTTACGCAACATGGCTTTTAGCGTCTGATGCCAACGTTCCAGCGCCCCCTGACTCTCCGCATGGTAAGTGCTAGACATCTGATGGGACACTGACAAGGACTTCAACACACTTTCAAACAATCTCGATGTAAAATTAGTGCCTTGATCCGTCTGTACGATTTTTGGAAATTCAAAGGTAGAGAAATACTTAATCAGCGCCTTCACAATTGCCTTACTTGTGATTTTACGCATAGGAATCGCCTCTGGGTACCTTGTAGCAGTGCACATTATTGGTAACAAGAATTGATTACCCGACTTAGTCCTGGGTAATGGACCAACACAATCGATTATTACCTTCTCAAACGGCTCTCCCATAACCGGAATCGGACAGAGAGGAGCCGGGGAAATTACCTGGTTAGGCTTCCCCACCACTTGGCATGTACTACATGTACGGCAATAACGAGCCACGTCCTGTTTCATTCCCGGCCAGAAGAAATGACGGAGGATTCGATCGTAGGTTTTAGTCACCCCTAGATGACCTGACCAGGGAATATCATGAGCTAGGGACAGCACCTTCGTCTGAAAAGTGGCAGGAACTACAATCTGGAAAACGGAACTCCAATAATTTTCTAGGTCAGCACGGGGAGTCCATTTTCTCATCAAAAGACCCTTCTCAAGGAAATACGTCACACCTTTCCTTTTTGCCTCACTCAAAGGTAACATGGAGGAAAAACATTTGGCCAAGCCCACATCCTCTTTCTGGGCAGCTATCAGCTTCTCCCGAGTAACTGGCAACCTTAAACAGTCCACCGAGGAAGCCATTGTCTTGTCTTTATTACCATCATCATAATCAGAACTCACTGGGAACACAGGAGTAGAACACTGGATATCTTCCCCATTCAACATAGGTGCAAGCACAGAGTCAGCTAAGTCTACCCATGGTACCCAAGCACAGAGTCAGCTAAGTCTACCCATGGTACCTAAGCGACGCGACTGCGCACACATAATGGCACACGCTGGAAATGCTTCGGGAAACGTAGTGGCCAAAACATCAGCACTTGACTGCGCATCAGGCTTGTCTAGCACTTCTAACACAGGCACAACTTTGCCTCCTGCTAGATCGTTACCCGTGATTAGAGCAACCCCATTTACGGGAAGCTCGGACTGTACACCGATTCTGAAACATCCACCTCACTAGATCAGAAGTCAAATGGACAGTATGTAACGGAACAGACACACAACCCATTTCGATCCCCCTTAATAATACACTAGAGCCACAATAAGACTCCTCTGACCAGGGCAGAACACTGGAGAGAATTACAGACTGAGCCACACCAGTATCTCTCAATATCAAAACTGGCTTTTGTTCTCCAGAATCACCTGTCAGTGAAACAAAGCCTTTAAATATGAACGGGTCGTAGGTTGGATCGGGAGCGACTTTATACAACCCCAGGACTCTCCTTTACAGAGCTCTTAGAGTTTACCTTAATCAAACCCACACTTTTATGGGGTTTAGGGGTTTGAAGGTGGTGACTTGCGTTTTAGAGACATACATTCCGAAATTACGTGACTTTATGACAGTAAAAACATGCGCGTTCCTCCTTTGGAGTCAGCCGGGTAACTTCCTGAGTAACGGTGGGAAGTGTAGACAGGAGAGGATACAACCGGTCTATTCTCACTACGGTGTGTGTGGGAAACACCGTTTTATGTGTTAACACAAATTCATCTGCCAGCACCGCGGCTTCAGATAACTTTAACACTTTCTGTTCATTAATGTATACAACCAACCGCTCTGGGAGGCTGTTTTTAAATTCTTCCAATAACATTAATTCACGAAGACCTTCAAAGTCATTGATTTTACTCGCTGAGCACCATTTGTAAAAGAGAGATTCCTTCTCTCTAGCGAATTCGACAAAAGTTCTTATAGAGGATTTGGAGTGCTTTCTAAACTTTTGTCTATAAGCCTCCGGCACAAGCTCATACCCATGGAGCACAGTAGCCTTAACAATGTAGTCCTCTGTAGCTCAGCTGGTAGAGCACGGCGCTTGTAACGCCAAGGTAGTGGGTTCGATCCCCGGGACCACCCATACACAAAAAAAAATGTATGCACGCATGACTGTAAGTCGCTTTGGATAAAAGCGTCTGCTAAATGGCATATTATTATTATTATTATTATATTAATGTCGTAATGAAGACTATCAGCGAGAGAGAGAGTACCCATCACCTCCTGCGCTTTACCGGACAATTTACACTGAAGTAACAGCGGCACAAAATGCGTTCGAAGGCACAAAAGTAAGAGTAAACCTCAGAATCACGGAATTGTGGAACTAAAGCAATATGCCGGCTAATGTCAAAGGTAGAGGCAGATCCTGGGGTGGAAAACACACTAGTGGGAACGGCAGGGACAGCGGCCAGCCTCGCCGTCTCCGCCTCTAATTCCAATTTGCGCATTTCGAAGTCCATCTGCCTTATCTTAATGTCCTTTTCTGCTTCCAACTCCAATCGGCGCATCTCCAACTTGAGATGTAGCTTCATCCTTTCGGATTTGTGCTCTCTCTTCTGCCTCCAGCTGCAAGTGTACAGCCGCAGGCATAGGAGAGAGAGGGTCAAATCGAGGCAAGGTGGCCGGGGCCTTATACCCGACCTCATCGTCGGGTCTATACGGGGTATCCGGAGCATCCACCCCCTCTCCAACCGCAGGCCGAGGCAAAACCAACACCTGCTGTTCAATCAGCGCCGCTAACACCAATGCTCTTATCTCCGCCTTAACAAAACCCCATTGGCATGGAGATATCTAAATGGTCTGCCAAAGTCTCTAAATCCACTCTCCTACAATTCTCAAAACCCTCCCACGTAGGGTTATCCAGAAAAAAACTCCAGGTTAAAAGGTGGCCATTTTCTAAATCCACCATCTAAGTACAACATCCAACACAGAACTAAACACTACACCCAACACAACAACCACACAATCCACATCTACTGCCAAAGTGTGCGGGCACAAGCTGGATCCAAAATATCCCAGACGAGCCCCCATGCTACATTCTCCCCTCGGGTGTAGTTTGTCAGAGGAGGAGAAGTAAATGCCCGTACCTGCGCACACAAGGTAAACTAGATGGATGGGGAAGAAATGTGGGGTGTAATGAACTGAAATAACCAGACACAACAACCAGAACTCAATGTTAGCCCTCGGGGGACGTTTAGTAAGGTAATTAAGCAAAAATAAATATACAACAGCCATAAGGAAACAGTAATAAAACGAAAACCAATCAAACAAACCAAGGAAGTTAAGAGAAGGGAATGTTTGGGAACGGGGTCCAAGTAATGAAAATAAACAAAAAAGTCCCTCCTCTTCTACACACCTAATCCTTCCTAACACACTCTAAGCCCTAACCCACTTTCCCGCCCGGCTAACCTAGTGTGTAAAACAATGGGTTATCTACGTGTGAATGTACACCCATGGGCAGAACTACCTTTCCCTTCTCCAGGACCCAGTTAGGGTGGAATACATCAGGAGGACAGGCTGGAACACAAACAAAGATAAATTAAAACAACCAATAACCAAATCCTCAAACAGCCAAACAACAAGTGTCCTCTCTCTCTCTCTCTCTCTCTCTCTGTCTCTCTCTATCTGTCTCTGTCTCTCTCTCTCTCTGTCTCTCTCTGTCTCTCTCTCTCTCTCTATCTGTCTCTCTCTCTCTCTATCTGTCTCTCTCTCTCTCTCTCTCTCTCTCTCTCTCTCTCTCTCTCTCTCTCTCTCTCTCTCTCTCTCTCTCTCTCTCTCTCTCTCTCTCTCTCTCTCTCTCTCTCTCTCTCTCTGTCTCTCTCTCACACGGCAAACAGTTTATTCTCTCGTCAATCAGTCCCAGGGGCGATGAGGAGGCAGGCTGTAGCCTGGGTCTTAGTCCCAGGGGCGATGAGGAGGCAGGCTGTAGCCTGGGTCTTAGTCCCAGGGGCGATGAGGAGGCAGGCTGTAGCCTGGGTCTTAGAGAAAACCCCTTCCAGATCCTGGTATTCCTCCGGTAAATCCACTTGAGTGGCGTGGTCCGGACTTTCCACCGTAGTGGCTTTGACAGACACCGCGAGACACCTCCCCTGACACTCCTGCAACCAACCCAGTAGTCTCCTCTCAGACCAGGAAATAACAGGGTTATGCCAACTCAACCAGGGGAGACCTAAAACAACGGGGTGCATGGGGGTGTCTATAATCAAAAAGGCGATCTGTTCTAAATGAGTGTCATGGGTCAGCAGAGAAACGGCAACAGTAATGTGATGTACGAGCCTTGTCCCTATTGGACGATTATCCAGGGCTCGAACAGGAATGGGTGACTGTAGGGGAACCAACAGAATGCGTAATGCAGTGGCCAGTGCGCTATCTAAAAGATTCCCGGCAGCTCTGGAATCAATCAGAGCTAACGGGAGTGTGGGGCTAGGGTATTCAGGGAATTTACGGGAAAAACACACTGGTTGAGTTGACAGAAAAGGAGAGGAGATTTTGCATCCTACCTGGGTTGGAGCAGGGGAATTCCCTGACTTGTCACCTCCTCGCCTATTAGTGGTTAGAGGGCAGGTTGGGGAGAAATGAACCCTTTCTCCACAATAGGAGCAGAGGCCCAGATTCCTCCTCCTTCTACGCTTTGCCTCGGGAGCAGGTGTAGCCATGGGCTCCAGATTCCGCGCAGGTCTTCGTCGGGACTGCAGGAGGTTGTCCAACCGGATCGCCATGCTGATGAGCTGGTCGAGTGACAGGTTGTCATCACGGCAGGCTAACTCCCTCTGTACCTCCTCCTGCAGTCCGCTGCGGAAAACGGTGACCAGCGCAGACTCGTTCCATCCGGTGGAGGCCACCATTGTCCGGAACTCCAAGGCGAACTCCGAGGTGGTCCTAGATCCCTGGCATAGTCAGAGTAGAAGCTCACCCCCCTCTCGGCCCTCCACAAGATGATCAAACACAGAGCGGAAGAGGAGGGTGAAGCGCTCGTAGGACTCGACCTCGGGTCCACCCGTTTTCCAGACCGCGGCACCCCAGTCCAGGGCCCTTCCGGTCAGTGCCGAGATGACTGAGGCAATCCTGGCTCTCTTGGAGACAGCCTCGGCATAGCGAGCGAGGTACAGGTCGCATTGCAGAAGGAATCCCTTGCATCTCGCTGGTACGCTGCCAAATACTCTAAAACTACATTGGACACTGCTTATGGTAGAGAAATGAACATTCAATTCTCTGGCAACAGCTCTGGTGGACATTCCTGCAGTCAGCATGCCAATTGCACGCTCCCTCAAAACTTGAGACATCTGCGGCATTGTGTTGTGTGACAAACTAAAAGCTTACCTTGACTTGGAAGAGTTCCGGTGTTTGATAGCCATAACCAGCTAGCTAACATAGCATTCCTCTCTGTTTGAGTCGGGTGTTTGAGTAGACTGAACTAGCTTACTGCATTCGACGCTAAGTAAGTGAAAGTATACTACGAAATATAGCTAGCTCTCTCCTCCTTAATTTTCGAAAGAAATTAATTTGTTAACTGTTAAACTATTGTATTTCTCTCTCTTTGAGTCAACTACTCACCACATTTTATGCACTGCAATGCTAGCTAACTGTAGCTTATGCTTTCAGTACTAGATTAATTCTCTGATCCTTTGATTGGATGGACAACATGTCAGTTCATGCTGCAAGAGCTCTGATAGGTTGGAGGATGTCCTCCGGAAGTTGTCATAATTACTGTGTAAGTCTATGGAAGGGGGTGAGAACCATGAGCCTCCTAGGTTTTGTATTGAAGTCAACGTACCCAGAGGGTGACAGAAGCTACACCATGGTGCTACCCTACAGAATGCTGTTGAGGCTACTGTAGACCTTTATTGCAAAACTGTGTGTTTTTAATCAGTTATTTGGTGACGTGAATATATATATATAGTATCGTTTTATCTAAAAAGGATAACTTTTTTAATGTTTCACTTTTTATTTTGTGAAATTCACTAGGATGATGATCCTCCCCGTCCTCCTCTGAGGAGCCTCCACTGATAGACACTGGCCTTCATCTGCAGAGCAGGGCTTTGACAT
>NC_059204.1:6540377-6582877 GCF_020615455.1 Coregonus clupeaformis | reverse complement strand
GAGGAGGAATGTTCTGGAGAGAGAAGAGTGGGGGGTGTACGTAGGGCTGTGGCGGTTACGACATTTTGTCAGACCGTTATTGACTGCAGGTCTCACGGTAATTGACCGTTAAATTCACATAAACACGTTTAGCATCTCCAGGCCACGCACGCCAGCAGCTGGCTGTGATCCCACTCTCCGACTCTTAAGGGAGGGTTGGGATATGCAGACATCTCCAGGCCACGCACGCCAGCAGCTGGCTGTGATCCCACTCTCCGACTCTTAAGGGAGAGTGGGATATGCAGACAACACATTTCCATTTCACGCCTCACACCTGTACAGGTTGCCAACTTGTACATACAGTGAAACAGGACTATATAAGCAACCCCCTAATTATATTATTATTATACTATGTAGTAAATATTATAGAATTGAACTGAATAAATTAGAAATGATATTTTTCCCCTTCCGGAGCAATTGTGCCTATGAAGTGGCTATGTTGAGCATAAAAGTGATCATTTGAAACAGGTTAAATATACTACATTTAGAGTTATTTGTGAATGATACAAACATTAGATTGTCTTAGAAATCAAAACATATGTGGGCTGCATGATGCGACTATAGGCTAGTTTATTTAAAAAAGTCACTAAAAAAAGCTTTCACTCTGTTCCTAACCTCAGGCTGCACACACTGTTCTCTCAACAAGTGATCATATTTACACCCATCAGCCTATAATCAATTGAATCTTGTCTTTACTAATATGTCAAATTAGTTTTGATTTAGAATGGGCCATTATCACATGGGCAGGAACAGGGGCAGTTGGGATTGCATATAGAAATGTCTGGGCTTAAAATAACACTTATTTCACTCCACGCTTTAACCACGGTTTGAGGATAATGCGAGTCTCAGGTGATATTCCGCTCGAACTCTGTATGCCATGGGCTCTCCATCCCTGTTCCTCCAGCTACCCAGTACTCTGTATGCCATGGGCTCTCCAACCCTGTTCCCTCCAGCTACCCAGTACTCTGTATGCCATGGGCTCTCCAACCCTGTTCCTCCAGCTACCCAGTACTCTGTATGCCACGGGCTCTCCAACCCTGTTCCCTCCAGCTACCCAGTACTCTATATGCCATGGGCTCTCCAACCCTGTTCCTCCAGCTACCCAGTACTCTGTATGCCATGGGCTCTCCAACCCTGTTCCTCCAGCTACCCAGTACTCTGTATGCCATGGGCTCTCCAACCCTGTTCCTGCAGCTACCCAGTACTCTGTATGCCATGGGCTCTCCAACCCTGTTCCTCCAGCTACCCAGTACTCTGTATGCCATGGGCTCTCCAACCCTGTTCCTGCAGCTACCCAGTACTCTGTATGCCATGGGCTCTCCAACCCTGTTCCTCCAGCTACCCAGTACTCTGTATGCCATGGGCTCTCCAACCCTGTTCCTCCAGCTACCCAGTACTCTGTATGCCATGGGCTCTCCAACCCTGTTCCTGCAGCTACCCAGTACTCTGTATGCCATGGGCTCTCCAACCCTGTTCATCCAGCTACCCAGTACTCTGTATGCCATGGGCTCTCCAACCCTGTTCCTCCAGCTACCCAGTACTCTGTATGCCATGGGCTCTCCAACCCTGTTCCTCCAGCTACCCAGTACTCTGTATGCCATGGGCTCTCCAACCCTGTTCCTCCAGCTACCCAGTACTCTGTATGCCATGGGCTCTCCAACCCCTGTTCCTCCAGCTACCCAGTACTCTGTATGCCATGGGCTCTACAACCCTGTTCCTCCAGCTACCCAGTACTCTGTATGCCATGGGCTCTCCAACCCTGTTCCTCCAGCTACCCAGTACTCTGTATGCCATGGGCTCTCCAACCCTGTTCCTCCAGCTACCCAGTACTCTGTATGCCATGGGCTCTCCAACCCTGTTCCTGCAGCTACCCAGTACTCTGTATGCCATGGGCTCTCCAACCCTGTTTCCTCCAGCTACCCAGTACTCTGTATGCCATGGGCTCTCCAACCCTGTTCCTGCAGCTACCCAGTACTCTGTATGCCATGGGCTCTCCAACCCTGTTCCTCCAGCTACCCAGTACTCTGTATGCCATGGGCTCTCCAACCCTGTTCCTCCAGCTACCCAGTACTCTGTATGCCATGGGCTCTCCAACCCTGTTCCTCCAGCTACCCAGTACTCTGTATGCCATGGGCTCTCCAACCCTGTTCCTCCAGCTACCCAGTACTCTGTATGCCATGGGCTCTCCAACCCTGTTCCTCCAGCTACCCAGTACTCTGTATGCCATGGGCTCTCCAACCCTGTTCCCTCCAGCTACCCAGTACTCTGTATGCCATGGGCTCTCCAACCCTGTTCCTCCAGCTACCCAGTACTCTGTATGCCATGGGCTCTCCAACCCTGTTCCTCCAGCTACCCAGTACTCTGTATGCCATGGGCTCTCCAACCCTGTTCCTCCAGCTACCCAGTACTCTGTATGCCATGGGCTCTCCAACCCTGTTCCTCCAGCTACCCAGTACTCTGTATGCCATGGGCTCTCCAACCCTGTTCCTCCAGCTACCCAGTACTCTGTATGCCATGGGCTCTCCAACCCTGTTCCTCCAGCAACCCAGTACTCTGTATTTCATGGGCTCTCCAACCCTGTTCCTCCAGCTACCCAGTACTCTGTATGCCATGGGCTCTCCAACCCTGTTCCTCCAGCTACCCAGTACTCTGTATGCCATGGGCTCGCCAACCCTGTTCCTCCAGCTACCCAGTACTCTGTATGCCATGGGCTCTCCAACCCTGTTCCTCCAGCTACCCAGTACTCTGTATGCCATGGGCTCTCCAACCCTGTTCCTGCAGCTACCCAGTACTCTGTATGCCATGGGCTCTCCAACCCTGTTTCCTCCAGCTACCCAGTACTCTGTATGCCATGGGCTCTCCAACCCTGTTCCTCCAGCTACCCAGTACTCTGTATGCCATGGGCTCTCCAACCCTGTTCCTCCAGCTACCCAGTACTCTGTATGCCATGGGCTCTCCAACCCTGTTCCTCCAGCTACCCAGTACTCTGTATGCCATGGGCTCTCCAACCCTGTTCCTCCAGCTACCCAGTACTCTGTATGCCATGGGCTCTCCAACCCTGTTCCTGCAGCTACCCAGTACTCTGTATGCCATGGGCTCTCCAACCCTGTTCCTCCAGCTACCCAGTACTCTGTATGCCATGGGCTCTCCAACCCTGTTCCTCCAGCTACCCAGTACTCTGTATGCCATGGGCTCTCCATCCCTGTTCCTGCAGCTACCCAGTGCTTAATTTGGGAAACCAAGTGAAATCTATTCGGGAACATCGATAGTAACATGTTTTCACAACAAAACATATTTCATTAAACTGTTTTCTGCACGCTTTGAGAAAGGAATGAAGGAGAGAGAGGAGGAGATTGAAACGCACGGTGGTGAGATATTACTGTAGCTAAAGGTAACGCGTCGGCCTATTAATTATGCTAATATAAAAAATGAACTATCGCTAGGCTATTCAAAATCCAATACATATTCACTATAATTGTAGGCTGACTCTGTAAGCCGCCCTGAACAATCAATGAACCAACAGCATCGCCTAGGCCAGGGTTCTTCAATTCCGGTCCTGGAGGGCCAAAACACTTCAGTTTTTTATTTCTACCTGGTAGTTAATTGCACTCACCTGGTGTCCCAGGTCTGAATTAGCCCCTGATTAGAAGGAGAGGATGAAAAACAGAGGTGTTTCGGCCCTCCAGGACCGGAATTTAAGAACCCTGGCCTAGGCCTATATGTTCTCTCCCAGACTCAATCAATCAATCAATCAATTTTATTTTATATAGCCCTTCTTACATCAGCTAATATCTCGAAGTGCTGTACAGAAACCCAGCCTAAAACCCCAAACAGCTAGTAATGCAGGTGTAGAAGCACGGTGGCTAGGAAAAACTCCCTAGAAAGGCGAAAACCTAGGAAGAAACCTAGAGAGGAACCAGGCTATGAGGGGTGGCCAGTCCTCTTCTGGCTGTGCCGGGTGAAGATTATAACAGAACCATGCCAAGATGTTCAAAAATGTTCATAAGTGACAAGCATGGTCAAATAATAATCAGGAATAAATCTCAGTTGGCTTTTCATAGCCGATCATTAAGAGTTGAAAACAGCAGGTCTGGGACAGGTAGGGGTTTCGTAACCGCAGGCAGAACAGTTGAAACTGGAATAGCAGCAAGGCCAGGCGGACTGGGTGGAAAGTTTGTAGCGTAGCATAGTAATACAGTCCACACTCAAAGACGATTACTAGAATTTGTAGAAATGTTGGCGTAAAGGCTAGACAAATTATGTACCAAAGACATCTTCAAATCAGTTTTTTTTTTTTTATGTTTTTCGTTATATGCGGTAAGCTGTATTGTTTAGTGACACAATCATTATTTTAATTTCAGTTTATTTTCTTTTTTCAGGCTTGGGCTCATAAGCCTGTGCATAAGCTCTAATGGTTAGAGAGACAATAGAGCGCTGAGTACCAGGCCATTAGCAACCTAACTGTTTTTAGAGAGTTGGGTGCCACCACCAACACATGTCCAGAGTGCATAAGAGGAGATTACCGTGACTCACCGGTCACGTGGAATTTGACTGCGGTCACGACTCATGACTACCGGCGTGGCTGTAATGCGGTCACCGCAACAGCCCAGTCATGCCGATCCCAAAGACCCGATGCTGAGTGCTCTAGCCTGATCCATGGGCTTAAGAACAGGTAGCATCTGCTCTACTTCAGCTTACAGTGATGATGTCATTTCCCTCAGTGGTAAGAAAGTAAACCCTTTCCTAAAATGCAAATGTGATTTGTGACAACAAGAGTGTCCAGCCTGATCCTATGTGCTTAACACCGGGTTTCTCAAACTCAGTCCTCGGGACCCCAAGGGGTGCACGTTTTGGTTTTTGCCCTAGCGCTACACTGCTGGGTCAAATAATCAACTAATCATCAAGCTTTGAATCAGCTGTGGAGTGTTAGGGCAAAAACCAAAACGTGCACCCCTTGGGGTCCCGAGGACCGGGTTTGGGAAACGCTGGTTTAAAAGAAAAGGGAGAGAGAGATGGAGTGGGCAGGAGGGGTGAAGGAGAGGGAGAGAGAGATGGAGAGGGCAGGATGGGTGAAGGATATTTTCCCCAGAGTTCCAGAAAGTGTGAATCCCGTAAGAGTGTTCAGGGTGAGAGGGGGACGGATCCGGTGATGCTCTATTTAATCCCAGATTGCTTCTCGACATGGAAAACCAGGAATGTGTACAGACAACAGCTGCTCCGGAATATGAGAATAATGAACTCCAGTTCTCCTCCGAGTATGAAGTGTGTGTGCATCCATGATTGCATGTGTGTGAATATGAAGTGGTTGTAGTGTGACCAGAGGGAAATCCAGGGGGTATGTGAGCTCTACAGAGGATGACAACAGGAGGGAAGCAGACAACAGGAGGGAGGCAGACGACAGGAGGGAAGCAGACAGAGAGAGATACGGGGACACATACATACCTGATAGCTGTAAACAGAGAAGTGGGAGAGAGATGGGTAGAAAGAGAGTGAGAGGAAAGAGCTTGGTCGTGTTTTGTCATTTATTATTGATAATCAAACCCACTCGCCCAATCCTCCAATCCCCCTCTGCCGCTCTCTGTTTCTCTCTCTGTTTCTCTCTGTTTCTCTCTCTGCCGCTCTCTGTTTCTCTCTCTGTTTCTCTCTGTTTCTCTCTCTTTCTCAATTCAATTGAAAGGGTTTTATTGGCATGGGAAACATATGTTAACGTTGCCAAAGAAAGTGGAATAGATAAAACAAAGGGGAATAAACAATAAAAGAATGAACAGTAAACATTACACTCACAAAAGGTATTCTGCCACTATGTACTCTCTGTTTAGGGCCAAATGGCATTCTAGTTTGCTCTGTTTTTTTTTGTTAATTCCTTCCAATGTGTCAAGTAATTATCTTTTTGTTTTGTCATGATTTGGTTTGGTCTAATTGTGTTGCTCTCTCTCTCTCTCTCTCCATCTCTCTCTCTCTCTCTCTCTCTCTCTCTCTCTCTCTCTCTCTCTCTCTCTCTCTCTCTCTCTCTCTCTCTCTCTCTCTCTCTCTCTCTCTCTCTCTCTCTCTCTCTCTCTCTCCATCTCTCTCTCTCCATCTCTCTCTCTCTCTCTCTCTCTCTCTCTCTCTCTCTCTCTCTCTCTCTCTCTCTCTCTCTCTCTCTCTCTCTCTCTCTCTCTCTCTCTCAGAGCTCATCTAGAGGATCTTAAAAAGCTAAATGAGAATACACCCTTTTCCCTTATATCCCAGCACACGGACCAAGAAGCCCGTTTTCTAATGTTGAATAGGACCAACAAAAAAAAGTAATAATACCACTTTGATTTAATTTTTTATCCCACCAGGGGCAAATCTGGTGTTTTTAGATAGAATTCAAGCTACATCAGATCAAATCCAGACAGGAATGATTATTTTAGCAGGTGACCTAAATCATACATTCGACAAGATTGACCGACAATAGCAGTAGACAGCAGCAATAAAAAAGGCAAATTCAAGGAGCCTTCAAAGAGGCTGAAAAATGTTCTCTACAAATAGTAGAGACACCTGGAGATTACTATTCCCAAATACAAAATACTATAATTTTTTTCTCTCAAAGTAAGAAAAGCTATTCAAGAATTGACTACATTTTTATTTCCAAAAATGCTCTCAACAATTTACAGGTGTTAAAATAAAAATCCATGACATAGTGATATGGGATCATTCCCTGGTGTCATGCTTAATTACACCAACAGAAAATGCACAACAGAATATGGAGAATGAACAGAGTGCATATTCAAGACCCGAACGGTATTAAATAGGTAAATGATCAAATTAAAACCTTTACCATTACAAATGTAGACATAGAGGAAAGCCGACCCCTGATATCATTTGGGACGTTTTTAAGGCGTACATTAGGGGAATGATAATCTCATACTCTGCAAAAGTTAAATCTGAAAAAGAAATCACTATTTTAGAACGACCATAAACAGAAGAAAATAAAAAAAATCTGAATTTAAGCAGGAATAGGATCTTTTACTTTTGAAGAGAGCCAACAACTGCAGCTTAAACTCAACTAAAAGCTACTTAAAAATACAAATGCGTTAATTAGAAACAACACGGTTAATGACAGTTTCTATGAACATCTATATGAATCAGAATTAAACAACAGTTGGACTAGTTGAATAGCCTTAGACTCAACAACCCTGAAGCAATTATCAGCAGATAATTAGATACAGTTAAAACATTTGCGTGGAGAAAAGCACCAAAAATGTCCGCCTTTCCCATAGAATTATAATTATATACAAAGTAGCGCCCCTGTTTACACAAATGACACAAATGACAACACACATTACTCAATTCAGTATTTCCTAGTTCCATGTATCAAAATAGTATTTCAGTTATATTAAAAACCAGGAACATCTGGAGAGTCCCCTGCTGATTTCAGACCCATAAGTTTAATAAATTGTGACAATAAAATAATAACAAAGCTCATAAGCAATAGAATGGTGAAAGTCTTACCAGACTTGATACATATCGAACAGGGTTTATTAGAAATAGACACTTACAAACAAATACATGAACATGTTTCAGTTTAATACAATACGCCAAAAAAAGCCGAAAAGGCTTTAAAAGAAAAGCCGAAAAGGCTTTCGACCGTCTTGAATGGTATTTTCTCTTCAAAACTTTGGAAGCTTTCAACTTTCCAGCTGAAATAATAAATTTGATAAAATATTATATAAATGTCCTAAAGCAAAAATATACACAAATAATACATTATCTGATGAAATAGCTTTAGAAAGGGGCACGAGACAGGGATGTCCTTTCTCCTCCCTTCTGTTTGCAGAAAGAATTAGACAGGACCCAAACGTAACCGGTATTGGTATTTGTATTTTATTTATTTATTACAAGATATTGACTAACTTATTTAGGACTAATTTATACCTTGCCACCCATTCTGAAACTAACTGCAGCTCTTTGTTAAGTGCTGCAGTCATTTCAGTCGCTGTAGTAGCTGACGAGTATAGTGTTGAGTCATCCACATACATAGACACACTGGCTTTACTCAAAGGAGCAGGTTTTCATCAAGGATCTCTCTGTACTTTGCTCCGTTCATATTTCCCTCGATCCTGACTAGTCTCCCAGTCCCTGCCGCTGAAAAACATCCCCACAGCATTATGCTGCCAGCACCATGCTTCACCTTAAGGATGCTGCCAGGTTTCCTCCAGACGTGACGCTTGGCATTCAGGCCAAAGAGTTCAATCTTGGTTTCATCAGCCCAGAGAATCTTGTTCCTCATGGTCTGAGAGTCTTTAGGTGCCTTTTACTGAGGAGTGGCTTCTGTCTGGCCACTGTACCATAAAGGCCTGATTGGTGGAGTGCTGCAGAGATGGTTGTCCTTCTGGAAGGTTCTCCCATCTCCACAGAGGAACTCTGGAGCTCTGTCAGAGTGACCATTGGGTTCATGGTCACCTCCCTGACCAAGGCCCTTCTCCCCCGATTGCTCAGTTTGGCTGGGCGGCCAGCTCTAGGAAGAGTCTTGGTGGTTCCAAACTTCTTCCATTTAAGAATGATGGAGGCCACTGTGTTCTTGGGGACCCTTCCCCAGCTCTGACATGCACTGTTAACTGTGGGACCTTATATAGACAGGTGTGTGCCTTTCCAAATCATGTCCAATCAATTGAATCTTCCAAAGGTGGACTCCAATCAAGTTGTAGAAACATCTGAAGGATGATAAATGGAAACAGGATGCACCTGAGCTCAATTTCGAGTCTCATAGCAAAGGGTCTGAATACTTGTTTTCGCTTTGTCATTATGGGCTATCGTGTGTAGATTGATGAGCAGCAAAATTATTGTAATCCATTTTAGAACAAGGCTGTAACGTAAAACAAAATGTGGAAAAAGTAAAGGGTTCTGAATGCTTTCAGAATGCACTGTACCTGAACAATTTTTGCGTGCTCAGCCAGCACCGGCCAAGCTGCATCACCTGCCCTGGATAATATAGACCTACAGACACACGCTAACGCACACACATCATGTTTTGTTGTATTGTTTGTATAATTCTCTAGTTGTATTGTTTGTATATCATTGTATTTTACGTTTGTGTGGCTGTCCTTGTCTATCAGCGTATCAGGGTTTTGTTACTTGTCATGTTTTGTGTTTTTCGTGGACCCCCAAGAAGAGTAGCTGCTGCTTCTGCAAAAGGTAATGAAAAATTAAAACAAATCAAACGCATGTAATCCTGGCCTACCAAGGCAGGCATGAAAACATTAGGTAAAATCATAAATAAACAGTATTCAGGCTTACCTTTCTTGTGCGTTTCACGTTTCACAGCACAAGGCGTAGACACCTAGGCTTGGTCTTGGAGATGATTTAATCATAGTCCAAAGAGTCACTGAGTTCCCTCTCAAAAGTTGTTGAGACGTTCAGGCAGATCTGATGGATGTGTTGATACGGCCTGGTAGTGGAGAAGAGTCTCTCAACACTACATGAAGTCATAGGAAATGGTGATGATGGCCCTTAATAGTCTATTGATGTTATGGAAAATGTCAGGGCTGCAGCTGTCCAAAACTTCAATAAGAATTCCTGAGCCTTCTATGAGCTTTTACAGTGGCCTCGGGGAAATGCCTTGAAGTTTGACAGAAAACAGCGTATTCCAGTCAATAGAAACTGTCCATACAACTTCTATGAGAAACGCCGAGATTTTCCATTGATCACTGTTGTGGGGAACACTCACGTTTTTGTGTGGTAGTGGTATGTGTGGTAGTGGTATGTACAGTGGGGATAACAAGTATTTGATACACTGCCGATTTTGCAGGTTTTCCTACTTACAAAGCATGTAGAGGTCTGTAATTTTTACCATAGGTACACTTCAACTGTGAGAGACAACATCTAAAACAAAAATCCAGAAAATCACATTGTATGATTTTTAAGTAATTAATTTGCATTTTATTGCATGACATAAGTATTTGATACATCAGAAAAGCAGAACTTAATATTTGGTACAGAAACCTTTGTTTGCAATTACAGAGATCATACGTTTCCTGTAGGTCTTGACCAGGTTTGCACACACTGCAGCAGGGATTTTGGCCCACTCCTCCATACAGACCTTCTCCAGATCCTTCAGGTTTCGGGGGCTGTCGCTGGGCAATACGGACTTTCAGCTCCCTCCAAAGATTTTCTTTTGGGTTCAGGTCTGGAGACTGGCTAGGCCACTCCAGGACCTTGAGATGCTTCTTACGGAGCCACTCCTTAGTTGCCCTGGCTGTGTGTTTTGGGTCGTTGTCATGCTGGAAGACCCAGCCACGACCCATCTTCAATGCTCTTACTGAGGGAAGGAGGTTGTTGGCCAAGATCTTGCGATACATGGCCCCATCCATCCTCCCCTCAATACGGTGCAGTCATCCTGTCCCCTTTGCAGAAAAGCATCCCCAAAGAATGATGTTTCCACCTCCATGCTTCACGGTTGGGATGGTGTTCTTGGGGTTGTACTCATCCTTCTTCTTCCTCCAAACACGGTGAGTGGAGTTTAGACCAAAAAGCTCTATTTTTGTCTCATCAGACCACATGACCTTCTCCCATTCCTCCTCTGCCAATGACCATCTGGATGATCCAAACTTCAGACGGGCCTGGACATGCGCTGGCTTGAGCAGGGGGACCTTGCGTGCACTGCAGGATTTTAATCCATGACGGCGTAGTGTGTTACTAATGGTTTTCTTTGAGACTGTGGTCCCAGCTCTCTTCAGGTCATTGACCAGGTCCTGCCGTGTAGTTCTGGGCTGATCCCTCACCTTCCTCATGATCATTGATGCCCCACGAGGTGAGATCTTGCATGGAGCCCCAGACCGAGGGTGATTGACCGTCATCTTGAACTTCTTCCATTTTCTAATAATTGCGCCAACAGTTGTTGCCTTCTCACCAAGCTGCTTGCCTATTGTCCTGTAGCCCATCCCAGCCTTGTGCAGGTCTACAATTTTATCCCTGATGTCCTTACACAGCTCTCTGGTCTTGGCCATTGTGGAGAGGTTGGAGTCTGTTTGATTGAATGTGTGGACAGGTGTCTTTTATACAGGTAACGAGTTCAAACAGGTGCAGTTAATACAGGTCATGAGTGGAGAACAGGAGGGCTTCTTAAAGAAAAACTAACAGGTCTGTGAGAGCCGGAATTCTTCCTCGTTGGTAGGTGATCAAATACTTATGACATGCAATAAAATGGCAATTAATTACTTAAAAATCATACAATGTGATTTTCTGGATTTTTGTTTTAGATTCTGTCTCTCACAGTTGAAGTGTACCTATGATAAAAATTACAGACCTCTACATGCTTTGTAAGTAGGAAAACCTGCAAAATCGGCAGTGTATCAAATACTTGTTCTCCCCACTGTATGTGTGGTAGTGGTATGGATGGTAGTGGTATGGGTGGTAGTGGTATGGGTGGTAGTGGTATGTGTGGTAGTATTATGGGTGGTAGTGGTCTGGGTGGTAGTGGTATGGGTGGTAGTGGTATGGGTGGTAGTGGTATGGGTGGTAGTGGTATGTGTGGTAGTATTATGGGTGGTAGTGGTATGGGTGGTAGTGGTATGGGTGGTAGTGGTATGTGTGGTAGTATTATGGGTGGTAGTGGTATGGGTGGTAGTGGTATGTGTGGTAGTGGTATGTGTGGTAGTGGTATGGGTGGTAGTGGTATGGGTGGTAGTGGTATGGGTGGTAGTGGTATGTATGTGGGGTATTGGTATGTGGGGTAGTGGTATGGGTGGTAGTGGTATGGGTGGTAGTGGTATGGGTGGTAGTGGTATGTGTGGTAGTATTATGGGTGGTAGTGGTATGGGTGGTAGTGATATGGGTGGTAGTGGTATGTATGTGGGGTATTGGTATGTGGGGTAGTGGTATGGGTGGTAGTGCTATGTGTGGTAGTGGTATGGGTGGTAGTATTATGGGTGGTAGTGGTATGGGTGGTAGTGGTATGGGTGGTAGTAGTATGTGTGGTAGTAGTATGTATGTGGGGTATTGGTATGTGGGGTAGTGATATGGGTGGTATATTATGGGTGGTAGTGGTATGGGTGGTGGTGGTATGGGTGGTAGTAGTATGTGTGGTAGTAGTATGTATGTGGGGTATTGGAATGTGGGGTAGTGGTATGGGTGGTAGTGGTATGTGTGGTAGTGGTATGGGTGGTAGTAGTATGTATGTGGGGTATTGGTATGTGGGGTAGTAGTATGGGTGGTAGTGGTATGTGTGGTAGTGGTATGGGTGGTAGTAGTATGGGTGGTAGTAGTATGTGTAGTAGTTGTATGGGTGGTAGCGGTATGGGTGGTAGTGGTATGGGTGGTAGTAGTATGGGTGGTAGTGGGATGGCTTGGTAGTATTATGGGTGGTAGTGGTCTGGGTGGTAGTGGTATGGGTGGTAGTGGTATGTGTGGTAGTGGTATGGGTGGTAGTGGTATGGGTGGTAGTGGTATGGGTGGTAGTGGTATGGGTGGAAGTGGTATGGGTGGTAGTGGTATGGGTGGTAGTGGTATGTGTGGTAGTAGTATGGGTGGTAGTGGTATGTATGTGGGGTATTGGTATGTGTGGTAGTGGTATGGGTGGTAGTGGTATGTGTGGTAGTAGTATGGGTGGTAGTGGTATGTATGTGGTAGTATTATGGGTGGTAGTGGTATGGGTGGTAGTGGTATGGGTGGTAGTGGTATGTGTGGTAGTGGTATGTGTGGTATTGGTATGTGTGGTAGTGGTATGGGTGGTAGTGGTATGGGTGGTAGTGGTATGGGTGGTATGGATGGTAGTAGTATGTATGGTAGTAGTATGTATGTGGGGTATTGGTATGTGGGGTAGTGGTATGGGTGGTAGTGGTATGGGTGGTAGTATTATGGGTGGTAGTGGTATGGGTGGTAGTAGTATGTGTGGTAGTAGTATGTATGTGGGGTATTGGTATGTGGGGTAGTGGTATGGGTTGTAGTGGTATGTGTGGTAGTGGTATGGGTGGTAGTATTATGGGTGGTAGTGGTATGGGTGGTAGTGGTATGGGTGGTAGTAGTATGTGTGGTAGTAGTATGTATGTGGGGTATTGGTATGTGGGGTAGTGGTATGGGTGGTAGTATTATGGGTGGTAGTGGTATGGGTGGTAGTGGTATGTGTGGTAGTAGTATGTATGTGCGGTATTGGTATTTGGGGTAGTGGTATGGGTGGTAGTATTATGGGTGGTAGTGGTATGGGTGGTAGTAGTATGTGTGGTATGGGTGGTAGTGGTATGGGTGGTAGTAGTATGTGTGGTAGTAGTATGTATGTGGGGTATTGGTATGTGGGGTAGTGGTATGGGTGGTAGTGGTATGTGTGGTAGTGGTATGGGTGGTAGTATTATGGGTGGAAGTGGTATGGGTAGTAGTGGTATGGGTGGTAGTAGTATGTGTGGTAGTAGTATGTATGTGGGGTATTGGTATGTGGGGTAGTGGTATGTGTGGTAGTGGTATGGGTGGTAGTGGTATGTGTGGTAGTAGTATGTGTGGTAGTGGTATGGGTGGTAGTGGTATGGGTGGTAGTGGTATGGGTGGTAGTAGTATGGGTGGTAGTGGTATGTATGTGGGGTATTGGTTTGTGGGGTATTGGTATGGGTGGTAGTGGTATGGGTGGTAGTGGTATGGGTGGTAGTATTATGGGTGGTAGTGGTATGGGTGGTAGTATTATGGGTGGTAGTGGTATGGGTGGTAGTGGTATGGGTGGTAGTGGTATGGGTGGTAGTGGTATGTTTGGTGGTAGTGGTATGGGTGGTAGTGGTATGGGTGGTGGTAGTCGTATGGGTGGTAGTGGTATGGGTGGTAGTGGTATGGGTGGTAGTGGTGTGGGTGGTGGTAGTACGATTGAAGTCGGAAGTTTACATACACCTTAGCCAAATACATTTAAACTCAGTTTTTCACAATTTCTGACATTTATGCCTAGTAATTACCTGTCTTAGGTCAGTTAGGATCACCACTTTTATTTTATGAATGTGAAATGTCAGAATAATAGTAGAGATAATGATTTATTTCAGCTTTTATTTATTTCATCACATTCCCAGTGGGATCAGAAGTTTACATGCACTCAATCAGTATTTGGTAGCATTGCATTTAAATTGTTTAACTTGGGTCAAACGTTTCGGGTAGCCTTCCACAAGCTTCCCACAATAAGTTGGGTGAATTTTGGCCCATTCCTCCTGACAGAGCTGGTGTAACTGAGTCAGGTTTGTAGGCCTCCTTGCTCGCACACTCTTTTTCAGTTCTGCCCACAAATGTTCTATAGGATTGAGGTCAGGGCTTTGTGATGGCCACTGCAATACCTTGACTTTGTTGTCCTTAAGCCATTTTGCCACAATTTTGGAAGTATGCTTGGGGTCATTGTCCATTTGGAAGACCCATTTGCGACCAAGATTTAACTTCCTGACTGATGTCTTGAGATGTTGCTTCAATATATCCACATACTTTTCCTTCCTCATGATGCCATCTATTTTGTGAAGTGCACCAGTCCCTCCTGCAGCAAAGCACCCCCACAGCATGATGCTGCCACCCCCGTGCTTCACGGTTGGGATGGTGTTCTTCGGCTTGCAAGCAACCCTCTTTTTCCTCCAAACATAACGATGGTCATTATGGCCAAACAGTTCTATTTTTGTTTAATCAGACCAGAGGACATTTCTCCAAAAAGTACGATCTTTGTCCCCATGTGCAGTTGCAAACCGTAGTCTGTTTTTTTTATGGCGGTTTTGGAGCAGTGGCGTCTTCCTTGCTGAGCGGCCTTTCAGGTTATGTCGATATAGGACTCGTTTTACTGTGGATATAGATACTTTTGTACCTGTTTCCTCCAGCATCTTCAGAAGGTCCTTTGCTGTTGTTCTGGGATTGATTTGCACTTTTCGCACCAAAGTACGTTCAACTCTAGGAGACAGAACGCGTCTCCTTCCTGAGCGGTATGACGGCTGCGTGGTCCCATGGTGTTTATACTTGCGTACTATTGTTTGTACAGATGAACGTGGTACCTTCAGGCGTTTGGAAATTGCTCCCAAGGATGAACCAGACTTTTGTAGGTCTACAATTTGTTTTCTGAGGTCTTGGCTGATTTCTTTTGATTTTCCCATGATGTCAAGCAAAGAGGCACTGATTTTGAAGGTAGTCCTTGAAATACATCCACAGGTACACCTCCAATTGACTCAAATCACCAATTAGTGTTAGTACTTCAGTTTTCTCAGTGGCAGCTGTAAGCGGCGGTCGTGTCAGTGGCGGTCTCGTCGGCAAAACTAAGACCGTCGCCGAAACAAACACGGTTATGCCGAGTTGTTCTGCAGAGTTCTTCGAGGAAGGCTCCACACCACTCTCTCACTTGAGTATCTTACCTAGTTATTTACAGATTATCTAATTTTGCTCTTTTGTAGCTTTGGCAGCTATGTGTGTGTTTTCTATACCTGTGTGCACCTCTCCCTGTAGGGTTTACAGACGCTCCCCAACCCTTGGCTGCAACCCTTCTAATTTAGTGTACACTGCGGCAACAACCCATGTGAAATTCCGGGTCTCTGGCAGCGTTTGGAACTGCCGATCGGCGGTCAAGAACACTGAGTTAATTTAAGCCTACGCTGCCCTTCAGTCCCTTG
This sequence comes from Coregonus clupeaformis, assembly GCF_020615455.1. NCBI lineage: Eukaryota > Metazoa > Chordata > Actinopteri > Salmoniformes > Salmonidae > Coregonus > Coregonus clupeaformis. The sequence continues at coordinate 6,567,275 of NC_059204.1, read as the reverse complement.
ACTTTTTGGCCCTGACGGGGGACATGCATCACCCCAGAAAACACTGCTGCACCAGCTGTGTTCTCTTCATCGGACTACGTTGTCTCTCATAGACCAAGAGAATCTAGTCGTGGCACAACTCTCTCTTTCTTCTCCCTGCCTCTTTTGACCTCATCCCTTCCCAATCCCCTCCAACTCACAAGGCAGGCAATACGCTTGACGTCATCTTTACTAGAGGCTGTTCTCCTACTAATCTCACTGCAACCCCCCTCCAGGTCTCTGATCACTACTTTGTTTCCTTTTCTGTCTCCCTTTCCTTCAACCCTAACCACTCAGCCCCTACCCAGATGGTCATGCACCGTCGCAATCTTCACTCTCTCTCTCCCACTATTCTCTCCTCTTCTATCCTATCATCTCTCCCTTCTGCTAAATCCTTCTCCCTCCTGTCTCCTGATTCGGTCTCTTCGACCCTACTCTCCCCCCTTTCCGCATCCTATGACTCGCACTGTCCCCTTTCCTCCCGGCCGGCTCGGCCCTCCCTTCCTGCTCCGTGGCTGAGTGACTCATTGCGAGCTTACAGAACAGGGTTGCGGGCAGCTGAGTGACAATGGAGGAAAACTAAACGTTCTCTTCCTCTGTATCCGTCATGCTAAAGTCACTTTCTATCACTATACATTTCAAGCGTCTTTATTGACGAGAAGTGAACTTACTATGCCTGTGATATGTGGTTGTTCCACCTAGCTATCTTAAGATGAATGCACTAAAGAAATCAAATTCATTTATTTTATTTTTAAAATATATTTTAAGCCATTCTGATTGGGTGGGCCAGTGTTGAATCTGGCAGGGCCTCTGCCCGGCTTGGCCCTGCTGTGGCTTCGCCTCGTGTGTGTGTGTGTGTGTGTGTGTGTGTGTGTATTTATCCCTGCATTCCATGTGTTTGTGTGTGTGTGCCTCCTTTCCCTGCACTGTCAGTTGTCCAAACATTTGTTTTTATAATCTAGCACACTTCAAAGGCCACACAGAGAGCTGCGGCCGTACAGCATATGGCTTTAAAATAAGGAGAGAGGGGGGAGAGGGAGAAATAGAGAAGGAAGGGAGAGAGGGTAGAGAGGGAGTGAAGAGAGGTAGAGAGAAAAGAGAGGTTAGAGATGGAGAGAGAGAAGAGAGGGTAGAGATGGAGAGAGAGAAGAGAGGGTAGAGAGGGAGAGACAAGAGATGGAGAGAGGGTAGGGAGGGGGAGTGAGAAGAGATGGAGAGAGGATAGAGATGGAGAGTGAGAAGAGTGGAGAGAGGGTAGGGAGGGGGAGAGGGTAGAGATGGAGAGTGAGAAGAGATGGAGAGAGGGTAGAGATGAAGAGATGGGGTAGAGAGAATGGAGGGAGAGAGAAAGAGAAGAGCAGGAGAGGAGAGAGAAAGAGCTGGAGAGAGAACTGGAATATGCTTCACCTCTTTGCAGTGTAAGATACATTACTGAAACACAACCCTACGGCAGGCAGTGATTTAAATTACCCCTTTCTTAGTGTGTATGTGCGTGCGTATGTGTGTGCGTGTTCTGGGTACCTTACGGTTGGCATTTTCACTGCCAGCTTATTGAAGCTCTCAAGACAAAACACACACTCATTACCTCCTCTGCCAGCCTGTGCCCACCGGCTCTCTGCTAGTTGGAGTGAAAATGTAAACTTCTCTCTCTCAATTCAATTTAAATTCAATTTCATTTTAAGGGCTTTATTGGCATGGGAAACGTATGTTAACATTGCCAAAGCAAGTGAAGCTACGACCTTCCTGAGTAGGCGAGATGATCGGATCCCCGCTCTTTCTCCCAGCTCCTCCAACGATCTGCTCCTGCTCCGCATCAGATGACCCAGCTTGGTACACCCCACTCCTAACAGGCATGAACGTAGGCTGGCTGAACCCATAGCACAGGACTGGATGGCAGTGTTATAAATAAAGAGGCTCTTCAAAAATCCACATCAGGCCAGACAAATCACCCCCCTCTAGCTTTAAGAGGAAAAGGTGCTTGTCTAAGCCCAAACAGCCCGCTCTCCTCATCAACGTGTCGGCTGCGTCGACCCAGCTAGAACCGTCACTGTACAACAGTCTCTGGGCTGCTTGAAGCCGGAAAGCCATGATCCTGGAAGAAATGTCCACCAGGACTTGCCCACCCTCGTGCAGTGGGTCCTCTGAAGCTCTTGTGTCAGACTGGCTGTAAAATCATTAGTCTGTGCCACAGGGTAGAGACGGCTAGGTTATTGGCTACCAGCACCGTTCCCCTATAAGACAGCTGGGGCAGCACCCATTTCCACCTAGACAATCTGGCACACACCTTCTCCATTACACCCTCCCAGTTCTTTTGCTGAAAGACATTGGAGCCTAGAAAAAAAAAAAAATAGTATTAATCTCCGCCCCACTGAATCCCCCCTGGTAACCGTGGAGCGGACCCTGTCTGAAGCTGACCTGCCCACAGCGCTTCACTCTTTCCCCAATTGACTCTAGCTGAGGAGGCCCCCCTCATACACCTTTAAAGCTTTTGAGAGAACCTTAACATCCTCACCCCCTGTAATATAAACTGTCACGTCATCTGCATATGCAGACAGTGCTATCGTGGGACCCTTCATAACCCCTGGCACAGAGAAACCAGTAAGCCTCGCTCTTAAAAAGCAAAGCATTGGTTCAATTGCCAGAAAATATAACTGTCCTGAAATTGGGCATTCCTGCCTAATACCCCTTTGGACGGGGATGGGGCAGCTCAAACCAACCCCCACCTTCACCATACATGAGGCCCCAGCATACAGTAAACTCATCCAAGACAAAAAAACATCCCCAAACCCAAAGGCTTTCATTGTTTTGAGTACTGGTGGTCCACACGGTCAAAATCCTTCTCCGGATCCAAAGAAAGCAAACCCACATTCACATCAGACAGTTTACAAATGTCTAAAACATATTTTATTAGAAACAAGTTGTCAACAATAGAGCGATCAGGTACACAGTAAGACTGATCCTTGTGGACCAACAGCCCCAGATATGCTTTCATCCTGTTTGAGAGACACTTAGATACAATTGTATATTCTGCACACAGCAATGCAACAGGTCGCCAGTTTTTTAGAAGAGCCAAATCCCCCTTTTTTGGTAACAATGAAAGCACAGCATGTTGACAGGATACAGGAAGCGAACCCTCATGAAAAGATTCACACACCACTTCATAAAAATCCCATCTGTTTGCGTTGCATTGTCGAGGTAAAAAAAATAATAAAAAATGCTAGGAGCATCCATATCCTTGAGGTTAGCAAAGCGAGACCTAATCAAGGCATCCTTCACTCTTTCATGTAAAAAACTACCTCAGTCTCTTGCCCTGTATGTTCATGACAAGTCCGGGGTCATTCTGAGTGAGCAACTTCAATTCAATAGATTTGATGTCCTGTTCAAGGGCCCTGATAGTCTCTTTAACTTCAATACGAGACAGAGCGGTATACTGTTGACAAAACACATGTATTTGGGCCTTCCCAACCTCCCACCATCGTCTCAAGGACTCAAAATTCCATTTAATAACCCTCCATTTTTCCCAAAACGACAACAACTTTTCACAAAACATGGCATGCATGTAATAACTTATAAAAAGCATGAGCTGGCGCACCAGAGAACGTTATTTAGTGTAGAGGTGCTGACTAACAATTGAAGAGAGTTGCACACATATTGGGTAAGAAACCACCAAGGTTTCAGCATCACTGGGCTGGGAGTTTAATACATAGTGTGCGACTCTCTTTATTTGTTTTTTTTATAGCTTATCATGTAATAACTTGACATTAAAATACCAATAAGGCGATGACCTTCGTGGACAGGACAAGTGAATATCAACAGTCACAATATGGTGATCAGAGAAACCCACAGGAGTGATGTCACACCTTCCAACCCTACCACGGGTAGCGCTCAGATACATACAACCTGTCTAACCTTGCTGTGCTGACACGACCTTCATTCACTTTTAGCCATGTGCACTGCCTAACTTTTGCATTTCTTACTCTCCACACATCAGAAAGCTCAAACTCAGTTAGTAGACCAGACAGACAAATTGCTGACCGCAAATTGCTGAGGTTCTTCAGCGGTGCGATCAACAATAAAATCCACTGTACAGTTCCAGTCCCCCCCTAAAACCATACACCCCTCGCACTGTCTTCAGGTTTCCTTTATTTGATCAAATACAACAATACCCTCTGTACCCTCATTAGGAGCATAAACATAAAACAATACATAACATCCGCCTTGACCAATAAAACCCGACCCTTGACAATCTCCGTTGTAGATACCACAGTCACCCCTAAGCCTGAGGAAAACAAAATTGCCACCCCAGCACTGAAATTAGTACCATGACTGAGTATATTTTGCCCCTCCCACCACATACCCCAGTCAACCTCATTAGCCTCATCACTATGTATCTCCTGTAGAAAAAACTACATTAAGCCTTTTCTTTTTCATTACTTCTAATACCCATGCCCTCTTATTCCTGTCCCTTCCCCCATTGATATTGAGAGAACCTACCCTTAGTACCTCCATATAGAAAAGAGAAAGGAAAAACAGAAGAAACCACAGAGAAACCAGACAAAGAGAAAAAAGCACCCTAATGAGGCATGATAATCATCATTGTTTTAATTTTTCCCACTACCTTTTGTTGCCGTGACAACAGTAACACATTTCCTCAAGCGGAAAAGCTTCTTCTCACTCAACTGGCCTAACCCCACCGTCATCTGTAACACCACAGCTGACCTCACAAACTTATCAACATAAAAAAAAATCTGCCAATTTTAACAGATTTCCCAAAAATCTGGTCCAGGAACCCATTTACCCCATCTAGATTGTAAATTGAGTCGTCACCAGCTGCTATCATATCAACAGAGATATCAGAAATGTCCATGTCCTTCTCCTGATCCTCCTCAACTGAGGCCACAGACCCCTGACTCCCCACTTGCACCCCATTACTCGTACCGGGCATCTCCTCCACTACCTGGGAGACTAGTTCCACCTGAACCCCCTCCTGTACCCCATCACTCGTACTGGGCATCTCCTCCCCAGTCTGGGGAAATGGCTCCCCAGATCCGTCCTTACCTCCTACAACAATATTTTTCTGCTGCTCCTCAGACGCTATGATCCCCTCTGGGTCAAGCTGCAACTCAGTCCCCTCAACACAAACTACTTGTTCCTCAGCAACAGGTGCTTGTGGCTGCTCTACCACTGTCAGCTTGACAAGCATGTCGCTTATGGCCAACATCCCCACACTCAAAACACTGTTGACTACCTGTACTAGCATAAACCATATACAGTCTGTTGTCATACTTGACTTTAAACGATAACTCCAAAGTCTGCTCCGGTGAGTCCAAAAACATAAACACCTGTCGCCGAAACGACATTACCTGTTTCAGACCCGGGTGTTTGCAACTCCACGGGACAATTTTTAATTGAACTTGCAAACTTCCCAAACCGCAATCACTTGCGCTTCAATAACTAATTGGGAATAAACGGCGGTACATTCGAAATCGTTACCCTTGTTGACAGAGGAAAAAGCGGCGTAACTTGAATAAACATGCCTTTAAGAAGTACGCTATGCTCAACCATCCGATCGACAAGACACTCTTCTTTAACAAAAACCCACCACCGCTTTATTCATCCACGATGCATAAGCAACATTTTCACAGCCTACCTTCTCTCCTACGGCGACCAGAACCTCCTCCACAGTGACAGTAGCTTCAATAACACACCTGAAGCCGTGCAGTAGTGAGTCTACAATATGGTGGACAACCAGGCTTTAGCATCCTGTCTACAATATGGTGGACAACCAGGCTTTAGCATCCTGTCTACAATATGGTGGACAACCAGGCTTTAGCATCCTGTCTTCAATATGGTGGACAACCAGGCTTTAGCATCCTGTCTACAATATGGTGGACAACCAGGCTTTAGCATCCTGTCTACAATATGGTGGACAACCAGGCTTTAGCATCCTGTCTACAATATGGTGGACAACCAGGCTTTAGCATCCTGTCTACAATATGGTGGACAACCAGGCTTTAGCATCCTGTCTACAATATGGTGGACAACCAGGCTTTAGCATCCTGTCTACAATATGGTGGACAACCAGGCTTTAGCATCCTGTCTACAATATGGTGGACAACCAGGCTTTAACATCCAGTCTGCAATATGGTGGATAACCAGGCTTTAGCATCCTGTCTACAATATGGTGGACAACCAGGCTTTAGTATCCTGTCTACAATATGGTGGACAACCAGGCTTTAGCATCCAGTCTTCAATATGGTGGACAACCAGGCTTTAGCATCCTGTCTACAATATGGTGGACAACCAGGCTTTAGCATCCTGTCTACAATATGGTGGACAACCAGGCTTTAGCATCCTGTCTACAATATGGTGGACAACCAGGCTTTAGCATCCTGTCTACAATATGGTGGACAACCAGGCTTTAGCATCCTGTCTTCAATATGGTGGACAACCAGGCTTTAGCATCCTGTCTACAATATGGTGGACAACCAGGCTTTAGCATCCTGTCTACAATATGGTGGACAACCAGGCTTTAGCATCCTGTCTACAATATGGTGGACAACCAGGCTTTAGCATCCTGTCTACAATATGGTGGACAACCAGGCTTTAGCATCCTGTCTACAATATGGTGGACAACCAGGCTTTAGCATCCTGTCTACAATATGGTGGACAACCAGGCTTTAGCATCCTGTCTACAATATGGTGGACAACCAGGCTTTAACATCCAGTCTGCAATATGGTGGATAACCAGGCTTTAGCATCCTGTCTACAATATGGTGGACAACCAGGCTTTAGCATCCTGTCTACAATATGGTGGACAACCAGGCTTTAGCATCCAGTCTTCAATATGGTGGACAACCAGGCTTTAGCATCCTGTCTACAATATGGTGGACAACCAGGCTTTAGCATCCTGTCTACAATATGGTGGACAACCAGGCTTTAGCATCCAGTCTACAATATGGTGGACAACCAGGCTTTAGCATCCTGTCTACAATATGGTGGACAACCAGGCTTTAGCATCCTGTCTACAATGTGGTGGACAACCAGGCTTTAGCATCCTGTCTACAATATGGTGGACAACCAGGCTTTATCATCCTGTCTACAATATGGTGGACAACCAGGCTTTAGCATCCTGTCTACAATATGGTGGACAACCAGGCTTTAGCATCCTGTCTACAATATGGTGGACAACCAGGCTTTAGCATCCAGTCTTCAATAAGGTGGACAACCAGGCTTTAGCATCCTGTCTACAATATGGTGGACAACCAGGCTTTAGCATCCTGTCTACAATATGGTGGACAACCAGGCTTTAGCATCCAGTCTTCAATATGGTGGACAACCAGGCTTTAGCATCCAGTCTTCAATATGGTGGACAACCAGGCTTTAGCATCCTGTCTACAATATGGTGGACAACCAGGCTTTAGCATCCAGTCTTCAATATGGTGGACAACCAGGCTTTAGCATCCTGTCTACAATATGGTGGACAACCAGGCTTTAGCATCCAGTCTTCAATATGGTGGACAACCAGGCCTTAACATCCAGTCCATAATATGGTGGACAACCAGGCTTTAACATCCATTCTACAGTCTCCAGTGTCAGCCTTGATAGTTTACCCCCACTACCTTTAAAACCATTACACCCTGGGGAGCCTGTTGATTGGCTCAAATGGGTTATCGATCCTCAACCTCTTCCTGCATCAGGCAATCAGGCATAATGATGAGTGATGATGGCCGTCAGCACTGGCTCTGATTGGCCGACACCACAGGAAGTCTTCAGAAGGCTCCATGTCTGATCTGCGCCAATCAGAAGACCCCTGATGTGTGACAGGGATAGAGATGAAGGGGGAGGAGAGGGGGAGGGATAGAGGTGAAGGAAGAGGAGAGGGACAGGGATAGAGGTGAAGGGGGAGGAGAGGGACAGGGATAGAGGTGAAGGGGGAGGAGGAGGGACAGGGATAGAGGTGAAGGGGGAGGAGAGGGACAGGGATAGAGGTGAAGGGGGGAGGAGAGGGACAGGGATAGAGGTGAAGGGGGAGGAGAGGGACAGGGATAGAGGTGAAGGGGGAGGAGAGGGACAGGGTTAGAGGTGAAGGAAGGAGGAGAGGGACAGGGATAGAGGTGAAGGGGGAGGAGAGGGACAGGGATAGAGGTGAAGGGGGGAGGAGAGGGGGAGGGATAGAGGTGAAGGGGGAGGAGAGGGACAGGGATATAGTGAAGGGGGGAGGAGAGGGGGAGGGATAGAGGTGAAGGGGAGGAGAGGGACAGGGATATAGGTGAAGGGGGGAGGAAGGGACAGGGATAGAGGTGAAGGGGGAGGAGAGGGACAGGGATAGAGGTGAAGGGGGAGGAGAGGGGAGGGGTAGAGGTGAAGGGGGGAGGAGAGGGACAGGGATAGAGGTGAAGGGGGGAGGAGAGGGACAGGGATAGAGGTGAAGGGGGAGGAGGGGGACAGGGATAGAGGTGAAGGGGGAGGAGAGGGGAGGGATAGAGGTGAAGGGGGAGGAGAGGGGAGGGATAGAGGTGAAGGGGGGAGGAAGGGACAGGGATAGAGGTGAAGGGGGAGGAAGGGACAGGGATAGAGGTGAAGGGGGAGGATATAGATGAAGGGGGAGGAGAGGGACAGGGATAGAGGTGAAGGGGGAGGATATAGATGAAGGGGGAGGAGAGGGACAGGGATAGAGGTGAAGGGGGAGGAGAGGGGGAGGGATAGAGGTGAAGGGGGAGGAGAGGGACAGGGATAGAGGTGAAGGGGGAGGAGAGGGGGAGGGATAGAGGTGAAGGGGAGGAGAGGGGGAGGGATAGAGGTGAAGGGGGAGGAAGGGACAGGGATAGAGGTGAAGGGGGAGGAGAGGGACAGGGATAGAGGTGAAGGGGGAGGAGAGGGACAGGGATAGAGATGAAGGGGGAGGAGAGGGGAGGGACAGAGGTGAAGGGGGAGGAGAGGGACAGGGATAGAGGTGAAGGGGGAGGAGAGGGACAGGGATAGAGATGAAGGGGGAGGAGAGGGGAGGGATAGAGGTGAAGGGGGAGGTAGGGACAGGGATAGAGGTGAAGGGGAGGGATAGAGGTGAAGGGGGAGGAGAGGGACAGGGATAGAGGTGAAGGGGGAGGAGAGGGGGAGGGATAGAGGTGAAGGGGGAGGAGAGGGGGAGGGATAGAGGTGAAGGGGGGGAGAGGGACAGGGATAGAGGTGAAGGGGGAGGAGAGGGACAGGGATATAGGTGAAGGGGGAGGAGAGGGGGAGGGATAGAGGTGAAGGGGGAGGAGAGGGACAGGGATATAGGTGAAGGGGGAGGAAGGGACAGGGATAGAGGTGAAGGGGGAGGAGAGGGACAGGGATAGAGGTGAAGGGGGAGGAGAGGGACAGGGATAGAGGTGAAGGGGGAGGAGAGGGACAGGGATAGAGGTGAAGGGGGAGGAGAGGGGGAGGGATAGAGGTGAAGGGGAGGAGAGGGACAGGGATAGAGATGAAGGGGGAGGAGAGGGACAGGGATAGAGGTGAAGGGGAGGAGAGGGGGAGGGATAGAGGTGAAGGGGGAGGAGAGGAGAGGGACAGGGATAGAGGTGAAGGGGGAGGAGAGGAGAGGGACAGGGATAGAGATGAAGGGGAGGAGAGGGGGAGAGGGATAGAGGTGAAGGGGAGGAAGGGACAGGGATAGAGGTGAAGGGGGGAGGAGAGGGACAGGGATAGAGGTGAAGGGGGAGGAGAGGGACAGGGATAGAGGTGAAGGGGGAGGAGAGGGACAGGGATAGAGGTGAAGGGGAGGAGAGGGAAGGGATAGAGGTGAAGGGGGAGGAGAGGGACAGGGATAGAGATGAAGGGGGGAGGAGAGGGACAGGGATAGAGGTGAAGGGGAGGAGAGGGGGACAGGGATAGAGGTGAAGGGGGAGGAGAGGGACAGGGATAGAGGTGAAGGGGAGGGAGAGGGACAGGGATAGAGGTGAAGGGGAGGGAGAGGGAGGGATAGAGTGAAGGAAGGGGGAGAGGGACAGGGATAGAGGTGAAGGGGGAGGAGAGGGACAGGGATAGAGGTGAAGGGGGAGGAGAGGGACAGGGATAGAGTGAAGGGGGAGGAGAGGGAGGGATAGAGAAGGGGGAGGAGAGGGAAGGGATAGAGATGAAGGGGAGGAGAGGGACAGGGATAGAGGTGAAGGAAGAGGAGAGGGACAGGGATAGAGGTGAAGGGGGAGGAGAGGGACAGGGATAGAGGTGAAGGAAGAGGAGAGGGACAGGGATAGAGGTGAAGGGGGAGGAGAGGGACAGGGATAGAGGTGAAGGGGGAGGAGAGGGACAGGGATAGAGGTGAAGGGGAGGAGAGGGACAGGGATAGAGGTGAAGGGGGAGGAGAGGGACAGGGATAGAGGTGAAGGGGAGGAGAGGGACAGGGATAGAGGTGAAGGAGGAGGAGAGGGACAGGGATAGAGGTGAAGGGGGAGGAGAGGGGGACAGGGATAGAGGGAAGAGAGGAGAGGGGACAGGATAGAGGTGAAGGGGGAGGAGAGGGACAGGATAGAGGTGAAGGGGGAGGAGAGGGACAGGGATAGAGGTGAAGGGGGAGGAGAGGGACAGGGATAGAGGTGAAAGGGGGGAGGAGAGGGAGGGATAGAGGTGAAGGGGGAGGAGAGGGACAGGATAGAGATGAAGGGGGAGGAGAGGGACAGGGATAGAGGTGAAGGGGAGGAGAGGGACAGGGATAGAGATGAAGGGGGGAGGAGAGGGACAGGGATAGAGGTGAAGGGGAGGAGAGGGACAGGGATAGAGGTGAAGGGGGAGGAGAGGGACAGGGATAGAGGTGAAGGGGGAGGAGAGGGACAGGGATAGAGGTGAAGGGGGAGGAGAGGGACAGGGATAGAGGTGAAGGGAGAGGAGAGGGACAGGGATAGAGGTGAAAGGGAGGAGAGGGACAGGGATAGAGGTGAAGGGGGAGGAGAGGGACAGGGATAGAGGTGAAGGGGAGGAGAGGGGACAGGATAGAGGTGAAGGGGAGGAGAGGGACAGGGATAGAGGTGAAGGGGAGGAGAGGGACAGGGATAGAGGTGAAGGGGGAGGAGAGGGACAGGGATAGAGGTGAAGGAGGAGAGGGACAGGATATAGGTGAAGGAGGAGAGGGACAGGGATATAGGTGAAGGGGAGGAGAGGGACAGGGATAGAGGTGAAGGGGAGGAGAGGGACAGGATAGAGTGAAGGGGGAGGAGAGGGACAGGGATAGAGGTGAAGGGGGAGGAGAGGGACAGGGATAGAGGTAAGGGGGAGGAGAGGGACAGGATAGAGGTGAAGGGGGAGGAGAGGGGGAGGGATAGAGAAGGGGAGGAGAGGACAGGGATAGAGGTGAAGGGGGAGGAGAGGGACAGGGATAGAGGTGAAGGGGGAGGAGAGGGACAGGGATAGAGGTGAAGGGGGAGGAGAGGGACAGGGATAGAGGTGAAGGGGGAGGAGAGGGAGAGGGATAGAGGTGAAGGGGGGAGGAGAGGGACAGGGATAGAGGTGAAGGGGGGGAGAGGGGGAGGGATAGAGGTGAAGGGGGAGGAGAGGGGAGGGATAGAGGTGAAGGGAGGAGAGGGACAGGGATAGAGGTGAAGGGGGAGGAGAGGGGAGGGGATAGAGGTGAAGGGGAGGAGAGGGACAGGGATAGAGGTGAAGGGGGAGGAAGGGACAGGGATAGAGGTGAAGGGGGGAGGAGAGGGACAGGGATAGAGTGAAGGGGGAGGAGAGGGAGAGGGATAGAGATGAAGGGGAGGAGAGGAGAGGGATAGAGGTGAAGGGGAAGGAGAGGGACAGGATAGAGGTGAAGGGGAGGAGAGAGGGGAAGGGGGAGGAGGGACAGGGATAGAGGTGAAGGGGGAGGAGAGGGACAGGGATAGAGGTGAAGGGGGGAGGAGAGGGACAGGGATAGAGATGAAGGGGGAGGAGAGGGAGAGGGATAGAGATGAAGGGGGGAGAGAGAGGGAAGGGATAGAGATGAAGGGGAGGAGAGGGGCAGGGATAGAGGTGAAGGGGGGAGGAGAGGGACAGGGATAGAGATGAAGGGGAGGAGGAGAGGGCAGGGATAGAGATGAAGGGGGAGGAGAGGACAGGGATAGAGATGAAGGGGGAGGAGAGGGACAGGGATAGAGGTGAAGGGGGGAGAGGGACAGGGATAGAGATGAAGGGAGAGGGGAGAGGGATAGAGATAGGGGGAGGAGAGGGAAGGATAGAGGCATGAAGGGGGAGAGGAGGAGGGAGAGGGGATAGAGATGAAGGGAGGAGGGAGAGGGAAGGGATAGAATGAAGGAGAGAGAGAGGGATAGAGAGGAAGGGGAGGAGAGGGAAGGGATAGGGAAGGGAGGAGAGGAAGGGATAGAGGAGGAGGAGAGGTGAAGGGGGGAGAAGGGACAGGATAGAGGTGAAGGGAGGAGAGGGACAGGGATAGAGTGAAGGGGAGGAGAGGGACAGGGATAGAGGTGAAGGGGGGAGGAGGAGGGAAGGGATAGAGGTGAAGGGGAGAGGAGAGGGGGAGGATGAAGATAGAGGAAGGAGGAGAGGGAAGGATAGAGGTGAAGGGGGAGGAGAGAGGAGGGGGAGGAGAGGGACAGGGATAGAGGTGAAGGGGAGGAGAGGGGACAGGGATAGAGGTGAAGGGGGAGGAGAGGACAGGGATAGAGGTGAAGGGAGGAGAGGGAAGGGATAGAGGTGAAGAGGGGGGAGAGAGAGACAGGGATAGAGGTGAAGGGGGAGGAGAGGGACAGGGATAGAGAGTGAAGGGAGGAGAGGACAGGGATAGAGGTGAAGGGGGGGAGAGGGACAGGATAGAGGTGAAGGGGGAGGAGAGGGACAGGGATAGAGGTGAAGGGGGAGAGGGACAGGATAGAGATGAAGGGGGGAGGGAGAGGGACAGGATAGAGATGAAGGGAGAAGAGAGGACAGGGATAGAGGTGAAGGGGAGGAGAGGGACAGGGATAGAGGTGAAGGGGGGAGGAGAGGGACAGGGATAGAGATGAAGGGGGAGAGGGACAGGGATAGAGTGAAGGGGGGGAGGAGAGGGACAGGGATAGAGAGTGAAGGGGGAGAGGGACAGGATAGAGGTGAAGTGGGAGGAGAGGGACAGGATAGAGGTGAAGGGGGAGGGAGAGGGACAGGGATAGAGGTGAAGGGGAGAGGAGAGGGAGAGGATAGAGGTGAAGGGGGGGAGAGGGAAGGGATAGAGGTGAAGGGGGAGGAGTGAGAGGGAAGGGATAGAGGTGAAGGGGGAGTTGAGGGACAGGGATAGAGAGAAGGGGAGGAGAGGGGGATAAGAGGGGAGGAGAGGGAAGGGATAGAGGTGAAGGGGAGGAGAGGGAAGGATAGAGGTGAAGGGGGAGGTGAGGGACAGGGATAGAGATGAAGGGAGAGGAAGGACAGGGATAGAGGTGAGGGAGGAGAGGGACAGGGATAGAGGTGAAGGGGGAGGAGAGGGACAGGGATAGAGGAAGGGGGAGGAGAGGAGAGGGATAGAGGTGAAGGGGGAGAGGGACAGGGATAGAGGTGAAGGGGGGAGGAGAGGGACAGGATAGAGGTGAAGGGGGGAGGAGAGGGACAGGGATAGAGGTGAAGGGGGAGGAGAGGGGAGAGGGATAGAGGTGAAGGGGGAGGAGAGGACAGGATAGAGATGAAGGGGAGAGGGATGGGATAGAGGTGAAGGGGGAGGAGAGGGAGGGATAGAGGTGAAGGGGGAGGAGGGGGACAGGGATAGAGGTGAAGGGGGAGGAGAGGGACAGGGATAGAGGTGAAGGGGGAGGAGAGGGACAGGGATAGAGGTGAAGGGGGAGGAGAGGGACAGGGATAGAGGTGAAGGGGGAGGAGAGGGACAGGGATAGAGGTGAAGGGGGAAGGGGAGGATAGAGGTGAAGGGGGGGAGGAGAGGGACAGGGATAGAGGTGAAGGGGGAGGAGAGGGACAGGGATAGAGGTGAAGGGGGAGGAGAGGGACAGGGATAGAGGTGAAGGGGGAGGAGAGGGACAGGGATAGAGGTGAAGGGGGAGGAGAGGGACAGGGATAGAGGTGAAGGAGGAGGAGAGGGACAGGGATAGAGATGAAGGGGGAGGAGAGGAGAGGGATAGAGATGAAGGGGGGGAGAGGGACAGGGATAGAGGTGAAGGGGGAGGAGAGGAGAGGGATAGAGATGAAAGGGGGGGAGAGGGACAGGGATAGAGGTGAAGGGGGAGGAGAAGAGAGGGATAGAGATGAAGGGGAGGAGAGGGACAGGGATAGAGGTGAAGGGGAGGAGAGGGACAGGGACAGAGGTGAAGGGGGAGGAGAGGGACAGGGATAGAGGTGAAGGGAGGAGAGGGAAAGGAGAGGAAGAGGGAGGAGAGAGGGACAGGGATAGAGGTGAAGGGGGGAGGGAGAGGGACAGGGATAGAGGTGAAGGGGGGAGGAGAGGGGGCAGGATAGAGGGTGAAAGGAGGAGAGGAGGGACAGGGATAGAGTGAAGGGAGGGAGAGGGACAGGATAGAGGTGAAGGGGAGGAGAGGGACAGGGATAGAGGTGAAGGGAGGAGAGGGAGGATAGAGGTGAAGGGGAGGAGAGGGAGGAGGAGGAAGGAGAGAGGGAAGGGACAGAGGTGAAGGAGGGAGGGACAGGGATAGAGGTGAAGGGGGAGGAGAGGGACAGGGATAGAGGTGAAGGGGAGGAGAGGGACAGGGATAGAGGTGAAGGGGGGGAGAGGGACAGGGATAGAGGTGAAGGGGGAGGAGAGGGACAGGGATAGAGGTGAAGGAGGGAGGAGAGAGGGATAGAGGTGAAGGGGGGGAGGAAGGGATAGAGTGAAGAGGGAAGGATAGAGGTGAAGGGGGAGGAGAGGGACAGGGATAGAGGTGAAGGGGGAGGAGAGGGACAGGGATAGAGGTGAAGGGGGGAGGGGAGGGACAGGGATAGAGGTGAAGGGGGAGGAGAGGGCAGGGATAGAGGTGAAGGGGGAGGAGAGGGAGAGGGATAGAGGTGAAGGGGGAGGAGAGGGACAGGGATAGAGGTGAAGGGGAGGAGAGGGGGACAGGGATAGAGGTGAAGGGGGAGGAGAGGACAGGGATAGAGATGAAGGGGAGGAGAGAGGGACAGGGATAGAGGTGAAGGGGGAGGAGAGGGACAGGGATAGAGATGAAGGGGGAGGAGAGGAGAGGGACAGGGATAGAGATGAAGGGGGAGGAGAGGAGAGGGATAGAGATGAAGGGGGAGGAGAGGGACAGGGATAGAGGTGAAGGGGAGAGAGAGGGACAGGGATAGAGGTGAAGGGGGGGAGAGGGACAGGGATAGAGGTGAAGGAGGAGGAGAGGGACAGGGATAGAGGTGAAGGGGAGGAGAGGGACAGGATAGAGGTGAAGGGGGGAGGAGAGGGACAGGGATAGAGGTGAAGGGGAGGAGAGGGACAGGGACAGAGGTGAAGGGGGAGGAGAGGGACAGGGATAGAGGTGAAGGGGGAGAGAGGGACAGGGATAGAGGTGAAAGGGGGAGGAGAGGGACAGGGATAGAGGTGAAGGGGGAGGAGAGGGACAGGGATAGAGGTGAAGGGGAGGAGAGGGAGGGATAGAGGAAAGGGGAGGAGAGGGACAGGGATAGAGGTGAAGGGGGAGGAGAGGGACAGGGATAGAGTGAAGGGGAGAGAGGGACAGGGATAGAGGTGAAGGGGAGGAGAGGGAGGAGAGGGATAGAGGTGAAGGGGAGGAGAGGAGGAGGAGGTGAAGGGGAGGAGAGGGACAGGGATAGGAGGTGAAGGGGGAGGAGAGGAGAGGGATAGAGATGAAGGGGGAGGGGAGGGACAGGGATAGAGGTGAAGGGGGAGGAGAGGGACAGGGGATAGAGGGTGAAGGGGGAGGAGAGGAGGAGGACAGAGGTGAAGGGGAGGAGAGGGACAGGGATAGAGGTGAAGGGGGGAGGAGAGGGACAGGGACAAGGTGAAGGAAGAGGAGAGGGAAGGATAGAGGTGAAGGAGAGGAGAGGGCAGGGATAGAGGTGAAGGGGGAGGAGAGGGGACAGGATAGAGGTGAAGGGGGAGGAGAGGGGGAGGGATAGAGGTGAAGGGGGAGGAGAGGGACAGGATAGAGGTGAAGGGGGAGGAGAGGGACAGGGATAGAGGTGGGGGAGGAGAGGGGGAGGGATAGAGTGAAGGGGGAGGAGAGGGGAGGGAGTAGAGGTGAAGGGGAGGAGAGGGGGAGGGATAGGAGGGAAGGGGGAGGAGAGAGAGGATAGAGATGAAGGGGGAGGGAGGGACAGGATAGAGGTGAAGGGGGAGGGAGAGGGACAGGATAGAGGTGAAGGGGAGGAGAGGGACAGGGATAGAGGTGAAGGGGGGAGGAGAGGAGGGAGGGAAGAGGTGAAGTGGGGAGGAGAGGGAAGGGATAGAGGTGAAGGAGGAGAGAGGGGGAGGGATAGAGGTGAAGGGGGAGGAGAGGGTGAGGGATAGAGGTGAAGGGGAGGAGAGGGACAGGGATAGAGGTGAAGGGGGAGGAGAGGGGAGGGATAGAGGTGAAGGGGGAGGAGAGGGACAGGGATAGAGATGAAGGGGGAGGAAGGGACAGGGATAGAGGTGAAGGGGGAGGAGAGGGACAGGGATAGAGATGAAGGGGAGGAGAGGGACAGGGATAGAGGTGAAGGGGGAGGAGAGGAGAGGGATAGAGATGAAGGGGGAGGGAGGGACAGGGATAGAGGTGAAGGGGAGGAGAGGGACAGGGACAGAGGTGAAGGGGGAGGAGAGGGACAGGGATAGAGGTGAAGGAAGAGGAGAGGGACAGGGATAGAGGTGAAGGGGGAGGAGAGGGACAGGGATAGAGGTGAAGGGGGAGGAGAGGGAGAGGATGAGGTGAAAGGGGAGGAGAGGGGGAGAGATAGAGGTGAAGGGGGGAGGAGAGGGACAGGGATAGAGGTGAAAGGAGGGAGAGGGACAGGGATAGAGGTGAAGGGGGAGGAGAGGGGGAGGGATAGAGGTAGAAAGGGGGAGGAGAGGGGGAGGGATAGAGGTGAAGGGGGAGGAGAGGGGGAGGGATAGAGGTGAAGGGGGAGGAGAGGGACAGGGATAGAGGTGAAGGGGGAGGAGAGGGACAGGGATAGAGGTGAAGGGGGAGGAGAGGGGGAGGGATAGAGGTGAAGGGGGAGGAGAGGGGGAGGGATAGAGGTGAAGGGGGAGGAGAGGGGGAGGGATAGAGGTGAAGGGGGAGGAGAGGGAGAGGGATAGAGATGAAGGGGGAGGGGAGGGACAGGGATAGAGGTGAAGGGGGAGGAGAGGGACAGGGACAGAGGTGAAGGGGGAGGAGAGGGGGAGGGATAGAGGTGAAGGGGGAGGAGAGGGACAGGGATAGAGGTGAAGGGGGGAGGAGAGGAAAGGATAGAGGTGAAGGGAGGAGAGGGACAGGGATAGAGGTGAAAGGGGAGGAGAGGGGGAGGGATAGAGGTGAAGGGGGAGGAGAGGGACAGGGATAGAGGTGAAGGGGAGGAGAGGGGAGGGATAGAGGTGAAGGGGGGAGGAGAGGGACAGGGATAGAGGTGAAGGGGGAGGAGAGGGGAGGATAGAGGTGAAGGGGGGAGGAGAGGGACAGGGATAGAGGTGAAGGGGGGAGGAGAGGGGGAGGAAGAGGGAGGGGGAGGAGAGGGGAGGGATAGAGGTGAAGGGGGAGGAGAGGGGAAGGGATAGAGGTGAAGGGGGAGGAGAGGGGGAGGGATAGAGGAAGGGGGAGGAGAGGGACAGGGATAGAGGTGAAGGGGGGAGAGAGGGGAGGGATAGAGGTGAAGGGGGAGGAGAGGGACAGATAGAGGAGAAGGGGAGGAGAGGGGAGGGATAGAGGTGAAGGGGGGAGGAGAGGGGAGAGGGATAGAGGTGAAGGGGGAGGAGAGGGGAGGGATAGAGGTGAAGGGGGGAGGAGAGGGACAGGGATAGAGGTGAAGGGGAGGAGAGGGAGAGGGACAGAGGTGAAGGGGGAGGAGAGGGAGAGGGGGATAGAGGTGAAGGGGGAGGAGAGGGGGGAGGATAGAGAAGGGGGAGGAGAGGGGACAGGGATAGAGGTGAAGGGAGGGAGGGGGAGGGATAGAGGTGAAGGGGGAGGAGAGGGACAGGGATAGAGGTGAAGGGGGAGGAGAGGGGGAGGGATAGAGGTGAAGGGGAGGTGAAGGGGGAGGGAGGATAGAGGTGAAGGGGGAGGAGAGGGGAGGGATAGAGGGGAAGGGAGTGAGAGGGGAGGGATAGAGGTGGAAGGGGAGAGAGGAGGGATAGAGGTGAAGGGGGAGGAGAGGGACAGGGATAGAGGTGAAGGGGGAGGAGAGGGGGGATAGAGGTGAAGGGGGAGGAGAGGGACAGGGATAGAGGTGAAAGGGAGGAGAGGGGACAGGATAGAGGTGAAAGGGGAGGAGAGGGGAGGGATAGAGGTGAAGGGGGAGGAGAGGGGGAGGGATAGAGGTGAAGGGAGGAGAGGGGGAGGATAGAGGTGAAGGGGAGGAGAGGGAGAGGATAGAGGTGAAGGGGGAGGAGAGGGACAGGGATAGAGGTGAAGGGGGAGGAGAGGGAGGGATAGAGGTGAAGGAGGAGAGGGGAGGGATAGAGGTGAAGGGGGAGGAGAGGGACAGGATAGAGGTGAAAGGGGAGGAGAGGGACAGGGATAGAGGTGAAAGGGGAGGAGAGGGACAGGGATAGAGGTGAAGGGGGAGGAGAGGGGGGAGGGATAGAGGTGAAGGGGGAGGAGAGGGACAGGGATAGAGGTGAAGGGGGGAGGAGGGGAGGGATAGAGGTGAAGGGGGAGGAGAGGGGAGGGATAGAGGTGAAGGGGGAGGAGAGGGGGAGGGATAGAGGTGAAGGGAGGAGAGGGACAGGGATAGAGGTGAAGGGGGGGAGGAGAGGGACAGGGATAGAGGTGAAGGGGAGGAGAGGGGGAGGGATAGAGGTGAAGGGGGAGGAGAGGGACAGGGATAGAGGTGAAGGGGAGGAGAGGGACAGGGATAGAGAAAGGGAGGAGGGAGAGGGATAGAGATGAAGGGGGAGGAGAGGGGAGGGATAGAGGTGAAGGGGGAGGAGAGGGACAGGGATAGAGGTGAAGGGGAGGAGAGGGACAGGGATAGAGATGAAGGGGGAGGAGAGGGACAGGGACAGAGGTGAAGGGGGAGGAGAGGGACAGGGATAGAGATGAAGGGGGAAGATAGAGGTGAAGGGGGAGGATAGAGGTGAAGGGGGAGGAGGGGAAAGAGGGAAATGGGACAATAGAAAGTGTTAGTGAGAGAACTAGACAAAATTAGTTCCTGCCAAGGCGGCAGTTACTCTTCCTGGGGTTATTTATGGATCCCCATTAGTTCCTGCCAAGGCAGCAGCTACTCTTCCTGGGGTTTATAATGGATCCCCATTAGTTCCTGCCAAGGCAGCAGCTGCTCTTCCTGGGGTTTATTATGGATCCCCATTAGTTCCTGCCAAGGCAGCAGCTGCTCTTCCTGGGGTTTATAATGGATCCCCATTAGTTCCTGCCAAGGCAGCAGCTACTCTTCCTGGGGTCCAAACACATTAAGGCACTTACATCACACATAAAACAAAATATAAAACAGTACATCATATAATTACACAACTACATATCTAATATACAAAATGTATAATACCACCATCCAACAATATTACAATGTACGTGTGTGTATGCGTGTCTGTACCTGTGTGTGTCTCTTCACAGTCCCCGCTGTTCCATAAGGGTTTTTAAAATCTGATTCTACTGCTTGCGTCAGTTACCTGATGTGGAATAGAGTTACATGTAGTCATGGCTCAATGTAGTGCTATGCGACTCCCATAGTCCGTTCTGAACTTGGGGATTGTGAAGAGACCTCTGGTGGCATGTCTTGTGGGGTATGCATGGGTCTCCGAGCTGTGTGCTAGTAGTTTAAACAAACAGCTCGGTGCATTCGGCATGTCCACACTTCTTAGAAAAACAAGTAGTGATGAAGTCAATATCTCCTCCACTTTGAGCCAGGAGAGATTGACATGCATATTATTAATGTTAGCTCTACTTGTACATTTAAGGGCCAGCTGTGCTGCCCTGTTCTCTTTGTGGCACCTGACCACACGACTGAACAGTAGTCCAGGTGAGATAAAACTAGGGCCTGTAGGACCTGCCTTGTTGATAGTGCTGTTAAGAATGTAGAGCAGCGCTTTATCTTAGCTACTGTTGTATCAATATGTTTTGACCATGGCAGTTTACAATCCAGGGTTACTCCAAGCAGTTTAGTCACCTCAACTTGCTCAATTTCCACATTATTCATTAGAAGATTGAGTTGAGGTTTAGGGTTTAGTGAATGATTTATCCCAAATACAGTGCTTTTAGTTTTTGAAATATTTAGGACTAACTTATTCCTTGCCACCCATTCTGAAACTAACTGCAGCTCTTTAAGTGTTGCAGTGATTTCACTCGCTGTGGTAGCTGACGAGTATAGTGTTGAGTCATCCACATACATAGACACACTGGCTTTACTCAAGGCCAGTGGCATGTCATTAGTAAAGATTGAAAAAGTAAGGGGCCTAGACAGCAGCCCTGGGGAATTCCTGATTCTACCTGGATTGTGTTGGTGAGGCTTTCATTAAAGAACACCATCTGTGTTCTGTTAGACAGGTAACTCTTTATCCACAATATAGCAGGGGGTGTAAAGCCATAACACATACGTTTTTCCAGCAGCAGATGATCGATAATGTCAAAAGCCACACTGAAGTCTAACAAAACAGCTCCCACAATATTTGTATCATCAATTTCTCTCAGCCAATCATCAGTAATTTGTGTAAGTGCCGTGCTTGTTGAATGTCCTTCCCTATAAGCGTGCTGAAAGTCGGTTATCAATTTGTTTACAGTAAATTAGCATTGTATCTGGTCAAACACAAGTAAAGGTTGGTAACAGGCTGAATGGTCGGCTATTTGAGCCAGTAAAGGGGGCTTTACTATTCTTGCATAGCGGAATGAGTTTTTTTTTCCCTCCAGGCCTGAGGTTACACACTTTCTAGTAGGCTTAGATTGACGATATGGCAAATAGGAGTGGCAATATCGTCCGCTATTATCCTCAGTCATTTTCCATCCAAGCTTGTCGTTGTTGATAAACAACAATAATTTTTTTCACCTCTTCCCCACTCACTTTACGGAATTCAAAATTACAACGCTTGTCTTTCATAATTTGGTCAGTTATACTTGGATGTGTAGTGTCGCCGTTTGTTGCTGGCATGTCATGCCTAAATTTGCTAATCTTGCCAATGAAAAAATAATTCAAGTAGTTGGCAACATTACGGGACATTCACCAGCCCAATGAGAGAGTTATTATTTGGATGTAATGAAACATGTTACCTCTTGTAGAAGGCAGATTTTCATGTTTTTAAACTCACCGACAAAAATTATAGATATTTCGTGTCAAGTGAAGTATGAGGGGAAAGCCTACATGGTGTGAAGTGTTTTGAGTGTGGGGAGATTGGAAATAAGCAGCAGGCATGCACATACAGGGAGCGGAGCAAGCGTTGCACTGAGGGATCCCCTGTTGGGGCGGTGGGGGGGGGGGGGTCCAGACTCCAACCCTAAACATCCGAATTGCAAGATTCCGTCGCCCATACTGATGACGTTAATGTAGCCCAGGTTGCCGTGGCGGGGAGCTCAGGGGTGGGCGTGATGGTGACTGAGCTCCCCGGCAGTGGCAACGCTGACTGCGACGCTGATACATCTCTCAGGTCGTGTCTACACTTGACACTTACACAAGACTTCCTGCTAACAGAATATGAAGATCGGCTTTGAAAAGAAAGGACGCTTTGTGGTCTGATTGTGTTCAGATCTGTCTGACCACTTCAGAAGGCAGTCAGGGATGCATTGTGTGCAGATTTCTCCTCATTCTGGACGCAGGCTACCGAAAGCACATACAGTGGGCGACGTCATCAGTCTCCAGAAAAAATGTGTTTTGGAAACGGGAGGCACCTTTTCATTATAATGTTGGAGGAAATATGTTCCTAGCGTGTGTGGAACGTGTTTGCTGGCCACATAAATGCTAGCTAATATTTAGAAAAAATATATTTTTGGTTTGCAATCCCGTTGATTGCTAACTTGCTGGCTAGCTATAGAGGTTATGATCATGGTGGGTATGATCATGATGGGTCTGATCATGGTGGGTCTGATCATGATGGGTCTGATCATGATGGGTCTGATCATGGTGGGTCTGATCATAGACAAAAAAACAAGAAATTGGCTATTTACAAGGACACAGAAAAAAAAAACACGTCGTGTTTTTTTTTCTTCTGTGTCCTTGTGTAAATAGCCAGTTTCTTGTTTTTTTGTCTATTTTGTATATATTTCTCAATATATAGGCCACTCCAGGACCTTGAAATGCTTCTTACGAAGCCACTCCTTCGTTGCCCGGGCGGTGTGTTTGGGATCATTGTCATGCTGAAAGACCCAGCCACGTTTCATCTTCAATGCCCTTGCTGATGGAAGGAGGTTTTCACTCAAAATCTCACGATACATGGCCCCATTCATTCTTTCCTTTACACGGATCAGTCGTCCTGGTCCCTTTGCAGAAAAACAGCCCCAAAGCATGATGTTTCCACCCCCATGCTTCACAGTAGGTATGGTGTTCTTTGGATGCAACTCAGCATTCTTTGTCCTCCAAACACGACGAGTTGAGTTTTTACCAAAAAGTTCTATTTTGGTTTCATCTGACCATATGACATTCTCCCAATCCTCTTCTGGATCATCCAAATGCACTCTAGCATACTTCAGACGGGCCTGGACATGTACTGGCTTAAGCAGAGGGACACGTCTTGCACTGCAGGATTTGAGTCCCTGGCGGCGTAGTGTGTTACTGATGGTAGGCTTTGTTACTTTGGTCCCAGCTCTCTGCAGGTCATTCACTAGGTCCCCCCGTGTGGTTCTGGGATTTTTGCTCACCGTTCTTGTGATCATTTTGACCCCACGGGGTGAGATCTTGCGTGGAGCCCCAGATCGAGGGAGATTATCAGTGGTCTTGTATGTCTTCCATTTCCTAATAATTGCTCCCACAGTTGATTTCTTCAAACCAAGCTGCTTACCTATTGCAGATTCAGTCTTCCCAGCCTGGTGCAGGTCTACAATGTTGTTTCTGGTGTCCTTTGACAGCTCTTTGGTCTTGGCCATAGTGGAGTTTGGAGTGTGACTGTTTGAGGTTGTGGACAGGTGTCTTTTATACTGATAACAAGTTCAAACAGGTGCCATTAATACAGGTAACGAGTGGAGGACAGAGGAGCCTCTTGCTTATTTGTAGGTGACCAAATACTTATTTTCCACCATAATTTGCAAATAAATTCATAAAAAATCCTACAATGTGATTTTCTGGATTTTTTCTTCTCAATTTGTCTGTCAGAGTTGAATTACAGGCCTCTCTCATCTTTTTAAGCACAATTGGTGGCTGACTAAATACTTTTTTCCCCCACTGTATACAGTTGAAGTCGGAGGTTTACATACACCTTAGCCAAAAACATTTAAACTCAGTTTTTCACAATTCCTGACATTTATGCCTAGTAATTACCTGTTTTAGGTCAGTTAGGATCACCACTTTTATTTTAAGAATGTGAAATGTCAGAATAATAGTAGAGAGAATTATTTATTTCAGCTTT
Source organism: Coregonus clupeaformis (assembly GCF_020615455.1). Classification (NCBI taxonomy): domain Eukaryota; kingdom Metazoa; phylum Chordata; class Actinopteri; order Salmoniformes; family Salmonidae; genus Coregonus; species Coregonus clupeaformis. Next base: position 6,543,679 of record NC_059204.1, on the reverse strand, counting down.
TATTTCTTTCATCACATTCCCAATGGGTCAGAAGTTTACATACACTCAATTAGTATTTGGTAGCATTGGCTTTAAATTGTTGAACTTGGGTCAAACGTTTTGGGTAGCCTTCCACAAGCTTCCCACAATAAGTTGGGTGAATTTTGGCCCATTCCTCCTGAAAGAGCTTGTGTAACTGAGTCAGGTTTGTAGGCCTCCTTGCTCGCACACGCTTTTTCAGTTCTGCACACACATTTTCTATAGGATTGAGGTCAGGGCTTTGTGATGGCCACTCCAATACCTTGTCTTTGTTGTCCTTAAGCCATTTTGCCACAACTTTGGAAGTATGCTTGGGGTCATTGTCCATTTGGAAGACCCATTTACGACCAAGCTTTAACTTCCTGACTGATGTCTTGAGATGTTGCTTCAATATATCCACATCATTTTCCTTCCTCATGATGCCATCTATTTTGTGAAGTGCACCAGTCCATCCTGCAGCAAAGTACCCCCACAGCATGATGCTGCCACCCCCGTGCTTCATGGTTGGGATGGTGTTCTTCGGTTTGCAGTACACCCTTTTTCCTCCAAACATAACAATGGTCATTATAGCCAAACAGTTCTGTTTTTGTTTAATCAGACCAGAGGACATTTCTTCAAAAAGTACGATCTTTGTCCCCATGTGCAGTTGCAAACCGTAGTCTGGCTTTTTTATGGCGGTTTTGGAGCAGTGGCTTCTTCCTTGCTGAGCAGCCTTTCAGGTTATGTCGATATAGGACTCGTTTTACTGTGGATATAGATACTTTCGTATCGGTTTCCTCCAGCATCTTCAGAAGGTCCTTTGCTGTTGTTCTGGGATTGATTTGCACTTTTCGTACCAAAGTACGTTCATCTCTAGGAGACAGAACGCGTCTCCTTCCTGAGCGGTATGACGGCTGCGTGACCCCATGGTGTTTATACTTGCGTACTATTGTTTGTACAGATGAACGTGGTACCTTCAGGCGTTTGGAAATTGCTTCCAAGGATGAACCAGACTTGTGGAGGTCTACAATTCTTTTTCTGAGGTCTTGGCTGATTTCTTTTGATTTTCCCATGATGTCAAGCAAAGATGCACTGAGTTTGAAGGTAGGCCTTGAAATACATCCACAGGTACACCTCCAATGGACTCAATGATGTCAATTAGCCTATCAGAAGCTTCTAAAGCCATGACATAATTTTCTGGAATTTTCCAAGCTGTTTAAAGGCACAATCAACTTAGTGTATGTAAACATCTGACTCACTGATACTCCTAATGTCCCCCCTCCTCTCCTCCTCTCCTCACCATGCACACTGCTCTCCAGACACTCCTAATGTCCCCCCTCCTCTCCTCACCATGCACACTGCTCTGCTGCAAAGCACCCCCACACCAAAACACCTCCTCCTCCATGCTTTACGGTGGGAAATACACATGTCGAGATCATCCGTTCACCCACACCGCGTCTCACAAAGACATGGCGTTTGGAACCAAAAATCTCAAATTTCAACTCCAGAGCAAAGGACACATTTCCACCGGTCAAATGTCAATCGCTTTTGTTTTCTTGGCCCAAAGCAAGTCTCTTCTTCTTATTGGTGTCCTTTAGTAGTGGTTTCTTTGCAGCAATTCGACCATGAAGGCTTGATTCACAAAGTCTCTTCTGAACAGTTGATGTTGAGATGTGTCTGTTACTTGAACTCTGTGAAGCATTTATTTGGGCTGCAATTTCTGAGGCTGGTAGCTCTAATGAACTAATCCTCTGCAGCAGAGGTAACTCTGGGTCTTCCATTCCTGTGGCGGTCCTCATGAGACCTGTAAGGGTTGGTGTGAGGTGTGATCCAGGTGCGGTGCAGGATAGACAGTAGGCAGAGATGGTGAAACAAGGAACTTTACTGGTGGTCCCAAAACCAAGATACAAAATAACGGACTTTGTCACGAAAAAATAAAGGAGGAGCAAATTGGTCTCCGAGAACACTCATGCGAGAACACTCATGCGAGAACACTCATGCGAGAACACTCATTTGAGCATACAGCCGAACTGAAGCATGATGATGCCTTAAGAGTCCTTCCAGGTAATTTTTGTCCAAAATCAAGGTTTGGAATTTTGATTTGGAGTGAAGGTTTTCCTGTAGATGGTAGTATCCAAGTTTATCTATGTTTATCCAACTAATTCAATTTTTTTGCAGTAGAATTCAGTAGCCCATGAGCTCTTGAGGCTTTTGGTAGAAGCTAGGACTGTCTGTTTGTGCAGAGTCTTGGTGTCTGTGATTGACATGTTAGAGTTATTGTGATGGGTTTCTCTCTCTTTGTGTGTGTGTGTGTGTGTGTGTGTGCGTGCGTGCGTGTGCATGCGTGTGCGTGAAGGGCGAGAGATAGGTGTGAGACAGCTATCCTAATTGAACTGAGAGAAGAGATAGAGAGAGACAAGTGGGGATAGAGAGAGAGAGAGAGAGAGGAGTGAGGGAGAGCGAGAGAGAGAGAGAGAGAGAGAGAGAGAGAGAGAGAGAGAGAGAGAGAGAGAGAGAGAGAGAGAGAGAGAGAGAGAGAGAGAGAGAGAGAGAGAGAGAGAGAGAGAGAGAGAGAGAGAGAGAGAGAGAGAGAGAGAGAGAGAGGGAGAGGGAGAGGGGGAGAGAGAGAGAGGGAGAGGGAGAGAGAGAGAGAGAGAGAGAGAGAGAGAGAGAGAGAGAGAGAGAGAGAGAGAGAGAGAGAGAGAGAGAGAGAGAGAGAGAGAGAGAGAGAGAGAGAGAGAGACAGAGACAGAGACAGAGACAGAGAGAGAGAGAGAGAGAGAGAGAGAGAGAGGGAGAGGGAGAGGGAGAGAGAGAGACTGAGATATAGCACCACCAACAAGGGAGTGAGGAGAGAGGAGGACCAAGAGATCCAGTAAGAAGGAGAGATGGAAAGAGAAAAAGATGTTGTCCCCCATTTCGATTTTAAAAAATGTTTGCGACCCCACCATGTAAAAAAAAGTGATGTAATCCATGGCCATTTTAACTTTTTTAATTGGGTCTATGACCGTGGATTACAAATCAGTCTGACAGTACTTTTGACAGTATTTCAATCTGAAGGAAGTATGGTTTGAAGTGACTGAAATGCATCAGAAAGGTATTGGGAGTTCAAAAGATCATCAGGCAATAATTCTGTATGATCTTCTGTGTAGAAAGAAATATAATCGATGATGATGTTCTTTTTCCCCCAGGTCTTATTTAATGCCTGGTCTTGTCCATTCTGTTCTAATGAGGCTTGTGGGCATTGTAGAGGGGAACAGAAGACTCATACGTGTTCCTGAGAGTCTTATCTTTCACTGATGGGG